>NW_025931948.1:0-12448 GCF_000764305.2 Hyalella azteca | reverse complement strand
GTTAGGGTGCACCTCATGGACGTATATACTACGGCGTGTTAGGGTGCACCTCATGGACGTATATATACTACGGCGTGTTAGGGTGCACCTCATGGACGTATATATTGTATATACTACGGCGTGTTAGGGTGCACCTCATGGACGTATGTACTACGGCGTGTTAGGGTTCTCCTCATGGCCGTATATATACTACGGCGTGTCAGGGTGCACCTCATGGACGTATATATACTATGGCGTGTTAGGGTGCACCTCATGGCCGTATATATTGCATATACTACGGCGTGTTAGGGTGCACCTCATGGCCGTACATATACTACGGCGTGTTAGGGTGCACCTCATGGCCGTATTTCAAGGTAACTTCCAAAGTTTGCTCTGCGTGTTCAGAATGATTTACTCGCAGGGGCCCCCGCGTGTCCACAAACCTTAGCTGTGCGAGCACAAGCGTGGCATATCGCGTAGCTGTGATGACACTAGCACTCAGAAAATTCAGTGGATCATATTGTACAAATAGTGGTGCACTTTCTTTATGACGTATGGATGCGTATTTAATTTTTTATTGAGGCCAAAGTATTTAATTTTTTATTGAGGCCAAATCACCTACAATGTAGGTGATTGGGATTATATTGGACAAATTATCAATGTGATTATAAAAGTACCGTAGAATGTCCGCATATCAATGGTTTTGCATTACAAAACATAAATAAATTAATTTTTTCAATTGTTTCCAAGGCCGAAGTATTTCGCTTGTGCATGAGGTCAGAAGAGCATAAAGTTTTCGGTGTATCAAAGCTAGAATTCCATAATAGTTGGATTGAATCAACCATAATTTTCATATCATAATTTTTTCAATAGTCGGATTGTAAACCGGTAATAAATCCGGCTCTAACAGTTTAAAATGGGACTTATTTATATATCTGGCAGAATGAAAAAAATATTTGATTGTGTTGCTGTTTCGTTCTTAAGAACTGATTTCTAAGGAAGTTAAATCACGCACACTGCTACTAAAAAATTCAGCAGATTATTTAAATTTATTTAATAATGAACATTGCAACTAAAAGTATCTTTACGATTGCCATGACTACTGAAACCCAATGTTATATCTGAAATAAATTACTCTAAGCTACGCCGCTCCGTGAAAATATCAAATTAGAAGTAAATATATACCGAAAAGTCCAGTCGCGTTGGCAATATTTTTTATAGGTTATCAGTGAGATAATAAATCGATAACTCAATTTGACGTCGACCGTTTCGAAATGCCTTATTTTATTGCAGCCTTCATGTATGAGTGCAACGTATGGGCTGATACGAGCGCGTCGAGCCTACAGCTGCGAGCATATCAGTCATAGCGATCAGGTCTTATATCGCTATCAATTAGACCAGATAAGAGGGGCACCGTTCACACGATCTATCTATATAAAAGCTCACATTAATTTCTACACCGAAGCTACATTATTAAATTTTATTATGTTTACTGAAGTCGCAGGCTGATGCCATATAATTATTATACAAACAAGAAATATTGCAAACGTAGTTATCGCGATTTTTATAATTAATTTCATGAGTATTATGTATTATGACACATATGTGATAATATCCGTTATTACAATTATATCTGATATTACCTGCATCAACACTTTGTCCATTTTGGCATCGTCATTCAAGAAGACTTTGCACGGAAGATATATCTCGAATTTTTTTCAAATTTCGCTTAAGATGGCAATGGACAAACAGGCACTCCTGGTTCCAGCAGCTGCCTCCGTAAAACAAACATTATAGCTGGTAAAGATCTCAGTGAATACAATTATTCCAACAATTTTTCCAAACGTAACACGGATGCTAGGCAAAGCAAAACACCATCGCTTTATTCTTTGAGGTACTCCTTTTCCTTTTCAGTAAAAAACTACCGGGCTTACCCTAAGACCGGCATAAATTTTAACCATGAAAATTAATTTGAGTTAAATTATTGTAAATGGAATTATTTCATGTCATGTCTTATCAACAAATTATAATAATTGAATGAGTAGATATGGCCAAATAAAGTAGCGATAGATGTATTTATTGTTTCAGTATATAAAAATGCTTTCTTTATAACTTCATGTATATCAGTTTTTGGCGCGTATAATATATAAATATAGAGGTTTCTGAAAATTGAGGCTCGACCAAACTCGAGGTGGGTTCTCAGTAAGTCTTTGTATTTTAAATACTACTATATTTAATGCGATTAACGGTAATTAATACATCAATTAATACACATGATACCTGCGGATACAAGATGACCTTTTACCTTACTAGCTTTTGAATATACAGCCATGAAAAAAAAAATTATTTTATCGTAAATAAAACAGCAAAGAGTGCCCAGCTTGAAGCCTTCTTAAGAATAATTAATATCGATGCCTGTCATGCATGCCTCAGTCAAATTCAAAAGAACAGTATGCTCGTAGACTGTCGCGGAGTACCCGTAATGAACAAATAGAGTTTGCATTTACAGCCTTGCATCACGACCATTTCTGAGTAAGCACAAATATATTTTATGGTAAAACTTTCACACTTTGCAACGGCGGTCGGGG
The DNA here is from genome assembly GCF_000764305.2 of Hyalella azteca. Classification (NCBI taxonomy): domain Eukaryota; kingdom Metazoa; phylum Arthropoda; class Malacostraca; order Amphipoda; family Hyalellidae; genus Hyalella; species Hyalella azteca. The sequence goes on along the minus strand of NW_025931948.1, from coordinate 9,881 downwards.
TTGACGTTGAAAAACTGTCCTTGTATCTGTATGCTTTCCACACGCGTCTCCATATACGAGAGAAGTGTCTTGACCGTAATTTTTTTTTCAATCACACCTATGTTTCATTATTGTACAATTTCATGCCATATGTTACCAAATTACTTACAAATAAAAAGCGCAATCAGTACAACGCGAATCATAATCATGGATGCACATCAACTAATTACATTTGTACAATTCATGAATTTGTACAATTCATGAATTTGTTCAATCGTTTCCAACAGGAGTTTTAAACAACCTTTTTATATATTTTCTCCGAGTTTCTAAAAGATGTATCTCGCTGCTTTCTTTGTACCAAATAATAATCCTATCGTGCAACGCCCATCAAACGAAGGAGGTTTTGAATAACACATTATTACGCATCGTTGAAAGTTGTATGCCGAAACGCAGGTTAAATTAGGAGCTACTTAAAATAACGTACCTAAGAAGGTGTGGAAATTTTTGCTTCCTTCCCAAATAGCAAAAATGTAAAAAAATATAACTCAGTACTTACTGCAGTGAGTGACATTTGCAGTGAGAGCGCATTTTCTCGTCGACGAAAACTTGAGGTCACGGACGGACGGACAGACGGACGGACAGACAGACAGGCAGACGGACATGGCGAGCACAAATAGTGCATTTTTTCCATAAATGAGAAAATGCGCTAAAAAGCTCCGCTGTGAGTAAACCAGCAATCTCTTCATTTCTACATATGAGAACAAACTGGTGGCCCTGAATAACTGAACAAACGGATCTTTTCCTCCATGATTTATGAATTACATGGCAGGTAAACCCGGCAGTGCCTTGAATATTGTGCGCAGAGAATTACAGCTTCACTCATCAGGTTAACCGACGTAGCTGCGAGAAGTTGGACACATTTAATGTTGTCTGTCGTATCGGCAGTGTTTCAAGGTAATCAAATTTCTTTTTAGCGCATTTCTCATTTATGGAAAAAATGCACTATTGTGCTCGCCATGTCTGTCTGTCCGTCCGTCCGTCCGTCCGTCTGTCTGTCTGTCCGTCCTTGACTTCACGTTTTCGTCGACGAGAAAATGCGCTCTCTGTCACTCACTGCAGTGAGTACTGAGTTATATTTTTTTAGCATTTTAGTGCACTCAAGTCTCCACTATAAGAACATTCCTCGGGAAATTTGTAAACATTTCTATGCGGGTTTGTATAATTGTTTAAAATGTTATCATGATTGTTCGGTAATTGAATTTTTTATAGTATAATTTCATATCAGCCTTTCTGAAGCGCAGAGTAAAACATCGTCTCATCTATGTTTTTTTTTAGCCGTGCATTTACATTGTAATGCCAACTCCGATTTTAGTTATCAACTCTGAATGTTCAAAAGGAAATTCAGAAGGCAAGTTTTCTCTCACCCAGGATGCTAGAACCAATGAGTTGTTTTTCTCAAGTTGCCATCGTGCTGAATATATCAGCTCGGAGCTTCAGGATACCGGATCAGCTACAGGATGCCGGTATCACAAGAAACATATTAAAAAATACAAAGTTTACGTAAATAAATTTCTTCGGATCGGATGATGAACTCATCATCCGATAAGTCTTAACCTTCTCACGCCATAAATTGGCTCTTAAAAATTCGTGATGGTTCTCTAACATGTTCGCAGCTTTCAGTTTTGTCCTGAGTATGCAAATTATCTAACATCACAGACCATCGGATCTATTTTAAATTATATCAAAAAGCCACAGAATATACGTACGTTGATTTGTAACTAATTAGATGCCACCATGCAGAGTCTGGGCGAGCCGTCGGAATCATTTTTAGAATTCATGAATGGTTTCATAACCTCTGCAAATAAGACGGAATTGTTCATCTTGACCAAGTGAGAATTTTAATTAAGTGCTTTTACATGGCCAACGTCCCATCAATTCTATTTCCATGATTTGTTATGTGAATATGGTGGTGGTTCCCAAACCAAAGGTCAATTCCCCCCTGGATGTAGTTTATCAATTTTATATAGCTATTGGAGGAGTGTTTTGTCTTAAAATGTTCTAATTTCTCCTTACATAAATCTGTCCTAAAATTTAAGAATGGGCTAGAATTTAATATCGCTCGAGAAAATTGGTAACAAAGTAAGCAAATATGGGAATCTCTCAGGTACAGAATTATATGTACAATCATAGGAGTGGAGAAGTAATCAACGTACAATGATTATACAAGGAGTTTAGGCAGTAGGTGATCTCGTGTAATTTACGAGGTGGCTGTTGGCCGCGAGCCAGGGCTGCTTGCACGCGCCAACCATTGAGTGTGTTGAGCTGCGCTAACGAGACAAGGACCGACCTTGTCGCCATATGAAGAGCACACACGTAATGCACAAGCGTATAATGTGCGTATAATGTTAATGTTAACACTCTACTGCCGGATGTCACTCTCCGGGAATATAACTGTCAACTTAAGCTATACGTAAATTATTAAGTGTAGCAACCTGAGGACGTTTGTACGCAACAGAGAACGTTTTAAAGTTGTACGTGGCGGCAAGCATCAGTGCAAGTCATTTTGCGCTCACTAGCAACGTATTCATTTCGGCTAGGCTTGTGAGACAATATTGTTCGGAACTCATGTCCGGCGGTAGAAGGCTAAGACGAAACATCTTAATTAATACTCTCGCAACTGGGTGATCTATTGAAAAATGCGAAAGAATATTCGGTCTACTTATATACGCAACGATTTTACTCCTGTTAAAAGAAAAAATAATTGCAAACATTAATTTTTGGAGAAAAACGCGAGGATTGTGCTCGAATAATAACGGTGCTTTAGTATCCTTCTGTCAAGTTAGGCAATTAAATCTCATTTATTATTCAATCCTTCGCACCTTCATTTCATTGAATGGTCCTCATAATAATGACATAATGTTAATTAACTTGTCCATTAAGTAAGATAAGGGCAACATAGCTGTCAGTTGCTTTGCCCATCAAGTGATGTCAATCGCTAAACAGCGAAATAGTCTCTCAATTATGTGGAAAATAAGCTATATTTTTTCATGCGATAATAAATTTTGGAGGATAACTGGCTCACTCGTTATTTTGAACCTATAGTATTGATATTACTAATTTTAACAAATTTCATTATCAAATCAAAATTTACGAATGTCACGGCAGATATTTTCCATAAAACTTAACAAGATTGACTTGTTGAACAGTTGCTTGATGCAATTCGTAAACCTTTGCGTCGTTAAAACAATGATGACGTCTGTCATTGTGAACACCTCCATGTTTAGGCGACGGTTTGTGAGAGGTGCAGGTGAGAGATTCATGTAGACTTCGGTATCTCAAGTGCAACCTTCTGTCACAAGAGCCTGCCATCCATCCGTCTACAAAAGATAACTCTATCTTCTATGGTTTTCAAGATTCAAGAACTAAAGGCGGATGGACCTTTTGAAGTGGATGCAACGCACATAGCAACGGATGCTGAGCAATTTTTGGGACAAAACTTAAATTTTGAAAATTCCCCTACCAATGAGAGATAATAATAATAATAATAATAATAATAATAATAATAATAATAATAATAATAATAATAATAATAATAATAGCGGTTTCAGCGTTTAGTAGGCCATAGGCCTGTCGCCGATTCTTAACATCGCCAAACATCCACAGCTTGTTGCGGTCTCGAACTCACTACTCACTGCTTCAAATTCTGCTTTGCTTAACCGCCCGGCCTCCTCGCCGATTTTGACCAGAAACTGGCGCACAGAGCTGGGATCGAACCCGCACCTCTCTGCGCCAATCCTGAACTATAATCACTGGACCACCCTGCCCACGACCGTACGTTAAAGGTTTGAAGTCATTCCTGCTACTAGCAGCTACGCCAGTGCACTTTTTAAAATAAATTCATTGGAGAGATGCTTATCCTTATGGAGAGAAAACATTTCAATTCTGCCACGCAATTGAATAGAAAAGAACAAGAACCTGGATTACGCTTGAAAGATGAAAAGTTTTTAGCTTTAGTCGCTGTAAATCAGGGGCAGGAACAGGCTAGGATATTTTAATTAACATGCCCATTCTAACTTCAAATGCTAATTACTAAATACGTAAATACTAATTATTAAAATTAATAATTAATTACAAATGAACAACTAATTTTTTGTGGAAAAACTATCAAAAACGCTCATTATGCCAGTTTCTGGACGCAAATTTTTAGTTTTGACTACTTATTAATACGAATTCTCTAACTAGTATAGGTATAACTTGCGTTAGGTTAACTCGGCCAGTTTGAAGTTTACAGTGTTGTTCTTTTAGTTTAAATTACGCACGAAGAATTTAAAAAGCTGATGATTGAAAGCAGAGAGGCCTGAAATAATCCCCTGTGGAAAATTATTTTTTGGGGCTTTCAAGTAGAGCTTGTCATTAAATGCATGACATTTTAGCATATTATAACCGTTCAATTGGAGAAATTAAATAACGATCTTACAGCCAGCTGTAGAAAATTATTCCTCTTTAATAAATTTACGCACATTTACTGCAGCCCATTCCATTTTCAAATTCATGTGATACTATACATTTGCAAGGTTGAAGAATATCCGAAATTATGATGGAGTTTAAATATCTCTTTTCTATCAAGGTCAGCCACCTTCTAGTATATTCAGAAATTGTCTAACGCCCTTCATAAATAAAAGTACCAATGACTCCCGGTGCAATAACACGGGAGTGCAGCCAAATTCGACCAATCCCGAAAACACTCGTATTTTCTTAGCTTTGCAAAAATACTTACTACACGCCAAGCTAGTTAATTTTAACATAAAATTATATATATGAATCTATAAATAATTTAGACAATAAATAATAATTTTGAAAAATTATTGCGCTCAAACGTTTCATGAAGTTGCAAGCAAGAATATTGTTGCTAGGAACTCTAAGAAAAGAATATAAAAAAATAATTTTATTATATCCGTCATTTTAAAGCCCGAGTTGTGCTGCAGCCGTTCCGGGTAATTTTCCTGGGAAATTGCATATTGCGGAAGGAGCACTTGTTGACTAAAGGCGCATGTGGGTGAAATTTTGGTTGTGACTTTGGTGTTTCATTGACACATAACGCTGAAACCTTCTGCTGAGTCCAGGTGTAACAAACTAACAAGTGGTCATCGCTCGGCTACTTCTTCACCTTCAAGCCGGCCTCAACACAACTTTTCGGTGTTATCGTGTTAAGCTATAACAGATGCCAGTATAATTGCCAGATACTGTCTAGTCACTCTAGTGTCTAGCCTGTTCTTGAACAGTTGAACGCATTCATACTGGGAGTTGGAGCGCCAACGATGTAAATCATGTAATCAGGGAGACTGTTCCGGTTCCGCTGTTCACTTCCGCATGTTTGTGATTTGAACTTTCGAAAATTCGAAGCAAGAAAAAATTTTGTTGCGTGGACAACCAGGACAAGTTGCAGCGCACTGGCCACCATTGAGTCCATGGTGGCAGGGAATTATTGTGAGTACTTATCGGTCCACTGCTGTGCGTCGGTCTTAACCCTTCGCAAGCCGCAAGGCCCCATGCCCTTGGCCCTTGGGCCCCTCTTGCAAGTTGTAATCCACTGTGCAGAGAGTGGATGAATATTGCAAGATCTTTGGCGACGCTTCAGTAGCCAAATTTTCGCCTTCAGAAGATCTTGCCGACACATTTAGATTAAAATTCTTGCATTTAATATATTTCTCAGTCTTCGGCCAACTATTTAGAAAAAAAAGTAAGGTTTCCGGTACGTTGGATGAATTACGATGCAGCAAAGCTTGTCCGGAAATCAGTTGCGATGAGTTCCCGCAAAAAATGTAAACAACGTTTTTTCGATTGCGTAGTTTCAGTCACATTAGAGCGGTCAGACTGCTTTATTACCTGTTCACTTGACACTTGCTGTACAATCTGACTGTTTTTAGGGTAAAATTAGTTATTTGGGGTAACACGTGCATGCAACCTTTAAATAAGTTCGTGGCTTGTAAATAGTTCGTCATTAGTCAGCGTAAATGGCTTTTCATTAAAAATTACCCGGCGACGCATCTTTAAAATGGCTGGCGACGCTTTGGGCTTAAAAATCCATATATTGGCGACGCTGCATCCACCCTCTGCATAGTGGGTTGTAATGGTCTAAACTCAACAGTTCGACCCCTGGCCCCATCCCCATGGTCTCATCACAACTCCCTTTAGAAATATGTGGAGTTTCGAAATTGATAGTAATAAATCAATAAATATTTGAACTGGGAAATTCCTTAGTTATTTACGTTGGTTCCACAATGATATCAATGACATAAAAAATTACAATGACATTTTGAATATCTGTCAAGTGTCAATATCACAATCAAGATTATTTCACAATCAGAAATATGTTATAATATCACAATTGAAAATATTATTCACAAATAACCATTCATTTCCATGCCGAAATGGACTCCCATCTAATCACGCTAGCCATATGTTTACATACGTCACAAACGGTGACGTATGTCTGTCTCTTATACACATCTAGATGTGTATAAGAGACAGCGCTGAAGTAGAAGCCAATAAGTTTAATTGTATGAGCATGAGTGTAGCGCCGTTTTAAGCATATGTTATTTGTCAGATTTTTTAATATTTTTGATTTGTAGAACACAAAAGGAGTATATGCGTGGTTTGAGTGCCAAAATTTTCTACGTAGGATGATGAAAAACGTTACTTTACTTCTTGGCAAATTCGCGGAATTTGTCCAGCCGCGGCGTTCCATCGATCAATTTATCGCCACTTCAGCGTCTTCGGCGTCTTCAGCTTTTAAGTGTTACCCCGAAACTACGCAATTGAAAAAACGTTGTTTACATTTTTGCGGGAACTCATCGCAACTGATTTCCGCACAAGCTTCGCTGCATCGTATTCCATCCAACGCACAGGAAACCTTGCTTTTTTTCTACATAGTTGGCCGAAGACTGAGGAATATATTAAATGCAAGAATTTCAATCTAAATGTGTCAGCAAGATCTTCTGAAGGCAAAAATTTGGCTACTGAAGCGTCGCCAAAGATCTTGCAATATTCATCCACTCTCTGCACAGTGGCGCCGGCGCTTCAAATTCTACTGATACGTAATGCCGTCATCCACGTGTTTGAATTCTGTTTGCTGTGTGAGCTGTATTGGAATACAACACGGCTTTGAATTAGAACACTAATGAATATTGAACACTACTTAATGACGCTTTTAATTAACAACTATTAAGCTTTTAATTAAGCAAATTTTAATTTTTGTACATAGCTTGGAATGATCTGTGTGTGTCCAATTCAGGTTGTGACGGAATTAGTTTTCATGTGTCTAAATCCATTTCTCAACTTAATCATCTAGGGTAAACGCGGTATATTCCGACATCGTAGGTAATTCCGTCACCTCTCCAGTCTCCAGCTTTGCCTTTATATACGGCTTTGTTTTAGTTCCATGCGTTCATTGATGGTTGAAATGGTGACGTCATACATTTGCGTGTCGAAATACTGCAAAAACACTAGGTCTTGGCCATCTAGTGGGAAAATTTAAAAGCAAAGAATAGTCCACAAAAATTCATATCTTTATAGAAAACGTTTCGGAGTCCAGCTCCATTGTCAGTTTGTAGAATCTAGAACAGTGTGGAATTCTAGAGGGATATTAAATTAACCAGTACACATAGCATATTGGAAAGCAATACCTGAAAGCTTGGAAAGGTGAGGAACTTTCCACTTTCAGTCCATCATATCATATACATAACCTATCACTTTCCAGTTTCCAGCTGTGATTGGTTGATGGGATTGTGATTTTAGCCCCTTCCAGCTTTCCAGCTGTGATTGGTTAATGGATTGTAATGTTATCTGCTTTCTAGCTGTGATTGGTTGATGGGGATGCTTCCAAGCTGTGATTAGTTGATGGAGATGCTTTCAAGCTGTGATTGGTTGTGCCCATAAGCCCTGCCCCCAAATATGGTATATGTCTACAGTACTGGTTAACTAAATACTCAACTTGAACTTGATCATTACAAACAAAAAGCCTGGATAATTTTCAAAAAATCCATTAAATAAAAGAAAAATAGAAAATATCTATCAAACAATTTTACAACAAATCTAAGGTACTGTACAATTGAAACAGTTTGTCCACTTTTGATCCTCCTTTTCATTTATAGTCAGTCACCTGGCACTTGTCAGAGCACTGTATCTAAGGAAAGCATTCCACCTTGGGTGGAAAGCTTTTTTATAAGTGAACTTCCATTTCTAGAATTCCACCCTGATCTAGAACATACATAGAAAGTCACAAGTTAATACAATTGAAAGCACAGAACACAATTAGAACCTAAATTTACAAGTAATAGGGCATAAAAACCTATCTATTCACAATTTCAAGGGGATATGAGCTCACAGCTGAATTTAAACTGGGCCTAAGCTTAAAAATGTACAATGATTCTAAGATATGCGATAGCAACTGTCCGGTCCTACAACTCCTGCCCTTATGCTCAGCGATCCTGGAATAAAGATTGCGTGAAGTCATACCGACGTACGCAGATGCACATTGTGCACAATGAAATTGATAAACCAGGGACGATCGCATATGAACAGGAAGCATATCTTTATATCTAAAAAAAGAACCGATTTTGAAACTGTTAACCAGAACAATATGGAGTTTAACGCTTGGAAAGTATCTATTGAACAAGACTTTTAACTCTCTTGACATAGCTTCGGACGCAGGGCCGAAGTATGGAAAAGAACAAAAAATAACGTTCCTACTATTGCGCTCAGGAGCAACCTCACTGAATCGCTTCGACATGAATTTCTTGATTTGGGTATACACCAAACTTGCCGGAAATCCATTGAGCGAGAAAATATTTCTTAAAAATTCAAATTCAGCATGCATAGCCTGGTATGTTGAGCAAATGTGAAAACCTCTGTATAATAATGTTTGAAGCCCATTTAACTTGAACCGGAATGAACAAAAACTAAAGAAACTGGTATTTAGGCCGGTGAATGTCGGCTTTCGGAACACAGAAGTTAAAAAACGGCCATTAGATTTCGTAATATTGCAATCAAGGAAGGACAAACTATTATTAGATTCGAGCTCCATGGTAAATTTGATAGAATTATGCTGAGAGTTCAGGTAATCAAAGAATGGTTTGACATGGGAGGGATGCTTGAAAATTAGAAATGTGTCATTGACATATCTGTTATAGAATATTGGTTTAAAATCAAGAGGACAATTGGCCAGCCAAGAAACCTTGTGAAAACGCATAAAAATATTTGCAAAGGTCGGGCCTATTCTATGTATGTTCTAGATTCTACGAACTGACGATGGAGCTGGACTCCGAAACGTTCTCTATAAAGATATGAATTTTTGTGGACTATTCTTTGCTTTTAAATTTTTAGTCAACTTGCGATTTAAGCAGGTAAGTGACATTAAGACTCTAGTGGGAAAATATTGAGATCCAAAGAGAGACAATGCATGCCACATGGTGAGATCATCGAAAAATGTGTCAAATTTGACAGTTGACATGGCTCTACCAAATAGTGAATAACTGTTTTTATAGGAAGAATATTATGGTTTGAGACTTTAAAATATGTCTGTGAATATATTAGGAATCCTTTAAGTATAGGGTAAATGCGGTATATTCCGACATCGTAGGTAATTCCGTCACTTCTCTAGTTTTTCCTTTATATTAAGCTTTGTTTTAGTTCCATGCGTTCATACGTAATTAAGTAGTGTTCAATATTCGTTAGTGTTCTAATTCAAAGCCGTGTTGTATCATAATACAGCTCACACAGCAAACGGAATTCGAACACGTGGATGTTGGCAATATGTATCAGTTAAATTTGAAGCGCTGACGCAATACGACTCACCACGTGTCGGATGTTGCCACACAAAGTGACGGAATATAGGGATTTGG
>NW_025931947.1:0-17275 GCF_000764305.2 Hyalella azteca | reverse complement strand
ATAATTTGAGTTCTTACATTCGAAATCTTATTTTCTATTTGAGGCTTCGTTTGTTCCTCTTATTGCAAAAGCTGGCAGTTCTTTCAATTCGTGTTTTAAATTTAGCTTCTCAAAAATTTATTTATGATGCGTCATATTACATCAGAAAACACGTTCGCTTACAAGTAAATCAGAGTGTATTCAATATCCCGCCTTTCTTATTCCAGGATTCTGCTCGCTCCAATTACTGCGTTCGACTAATTGTTTGATTGTGCAGTCACATGCAATGATTATTTATAATTTTCAGTGATGCGTGCCGTAATGAATTGTGAATGATTTATAATTTTGTTCATTTTCATATAACGTCTGTATTCTTGTGATTGGAGTTAATCTCTTATTTTCTCAATAGTCTGAGAATTCTGGTTTCATGATGGAAATAAATTTTTCTTTGTGATCTCTTCATCACCTCTATTTTTCAATTTGTATTCATTTGCATTTTTTTTAAATTTGGTTTACCATTATTAAATTATTGACGTTTCCTTTTATCTTCGATTTGTAATTTTAGAAACAATTTTTTTACATATCTTCATTTGTACTTACATAGTCATTATATCTCTAATTGAAAGTTTTTTGCGACGATGATCAGACCTTCGGCCTTCATCATCGCTAAAGAGTTTATATTTATGACGAGAATATCGGAACATAATAGCATCGTGCTCACCGGACCATCAATGCTCTTTGTCATTTCTGGCGGAAATATCACGACATAATCCCGGCGGTCAACCGAAACCTCAAAATTCCTCATTTCTGAAGAAGCTTGCACTGACATCACAATATAATGCTACCGTGCTCACCACGCCGTCAGTCTTTCTCATTTAAAAATGAATTATCGCAACATTAAACTAGTGTGCTCAACGAGACACCGAGACAGCAATCTTTCTTACTGCTGAGCAAAATATCACAACAGAACAAAAATAGCATTAAAACAATTGCAGTAATGTAGAAACTCGATAGATTCCTTTGATTGTACTCTTCCAGACACATTCTCCTATATGCAGATTTAATTTTTACTGTAACATTAATTTACTAGACATTAATAGTCTTCATCTCTAAAAAGTTGATTGTTGTTGGTCTGTGTTGTATCTATGACTTCAAATGACATTTCTTTTTTCTTATTGCCGTCATGGCTATTCACCTCGAATTCCTGTGAGCTTTCCTTCACTACATCTTATCTTGAATGCGCTTCATATGATAATTATTCATCACTGTAGAATCAGGGCCTTCAATTATGTGCATTAAATTAGTTCGTGCGCTTTAGAATTTCTGCGGGTCATCGCGCATACGAGTTACCGCGCACAGCGCGCCAGGCTATGCAGTTTTATTGCCTATAACTACGCTACATTTCATGTCGCTAGACGCTTGCAATTTTGGTGGTGGTGCGTTGGTTATTGTGCTGACATAAATCATGCATGCCCTTATCTTATTGAAAATAATTATGCTTCGGTGAGCCTCTGTGAACACAATAAATTACATAATGATTAATAACGAACTCGTGATGGTTGATCTTTAACTTGCATGGCATGTAGGGCAGAGTGTAGAGTCATGAATTATTTTGAGCTACGATTAATCGGTTATTTAGAACTCAATTAGCTTAGAATATATAGATAGGTTGCATTCAATGTTTGGAAAATTTAATTTCGATTACCTCACAAAACTGTTTTCGCTCAGGAAATTGTATTCTGATTCCTCGATGTGCTACGTGGAATTGACATTATTCACGTGAAATTAAGGTAAATTGATCGGTTGGACTTCATTCCTCGCGGTAACATAATCACTCATTACCTCGCATGTATCTATAGTTTAGCTTTCCACTCGACAGGAAGAGAAAGGCAGGCAGGCATGCGCCGACAACAATGTATACTACGTACAGCTTGAATATAAATAACTGGGGCGCTATAGTTGGCCGGAAGTGCATGAGACTGACCCAATCACTGGGACCAGCGAATTCATTGCACGCTTCTTTGCAGACCAAAACTCAGTGATGTACGCCAGTACGCCAGTCACTTGATGATGTCTTGCCTGCATATAGTCTAATTATTGATGACCGTCTCAACATTCACTACGTACAATGACTTGGAATGTCACGTAGTTCAGAAGTCGCTCAATCATAACAAAATTTACTCTTTCATTATAATTATAATTGTTTTAAGTATAAACAGCCAATTTCAATTCAGCAAAGCTTATTTAATTGAGTACAATTTTGTATCTAAATTCCTATATTTTCTTTCCGCGTAATATTACTTGAATAAATGTATTCAAGTGCTTCTTAAGACAAAGAAATCCAACATTCTCAATTCCTGCTTGAAAGATGGGAAATCCAAGTTTCTTACGAATCTCAATATTTTTGCTTGCTATCTAAATTATATTAATACGATGCAAAATATAGCGATTTCGTCCATTAAATTTTTTATAAACACAATAAATTATAATCTTTAGTAATACTGCGCCACTCAACTCGCTTTTCAGCGTAAAATAAAAACCTTCTTGGTTCAAGTATTTCTGTTTTCACGATGCCGATGAGCTTTTATTGCACTTTTCGGCGATGTATCTCGGAACGCAGTCAGAGAAGCAAGGATTCCGTAGCTTACACTGACTTAATCGCATTAAATCCCTCGAAAATATTCGTCGGTTACGAGTTGGGGGGATGAATAGTTTGAATTCTGTGGTGATATTCGGCAAAACCGAAGACAAATCGTTATCGCTTGTCCGGTACTGAAGAGATTAGAGATAATAACTTGCCCTGACAATTGCCATCTCAAGTGTGCCATGGGAACATCGTAACAGATACTGTATCTATGTGAATCTATCTATCTATTTGAAAATAATTCTTTATGAATAGCATCAAATCATTGAAGGATTTTTTTCATCAGCCTGTGATGGCGACAACTTTACTATCAGTTATTACTTGCTATACTGAATAGGGGAGTGAAACTGGAATGATGGAGTTAACTGGAATGATGGCGACCGGTACTGGTCATGCAGTAACACTTTTGGTAGAGGTGACCTGTGCCCGAAACATCACAAGAAATAACGTTGCAAGTGAAAGACAACTTGAAAAAATGCAGTCAACGGATGAAAACAACAAAAAGCTTCATTGGTATTAAAATGTAGTCAACAGATGACAACCTCGTCAAAATGCTACTCTGCTATGGAAATGCGGTCAACGATTGCAACGCTAAGTGCAACTCTACTACGGAAATGCTGTCAATGGATGACAACCACGACAAAATGTTGCTCGATCCGCTGTAGATATGCAGTCAAGATATGCATCATCAAAATGCCGCTCTGCTAAATTAATGCAATAAACTTATACCTGAATAATCAAAATACGACACCTTCATGTAAATTTGATCACGGGAGAACTTTTTTACTATGGATAACTTTTTATTCCTCTGCACTCGTGTTTTATTCCTTTGCTAAACAAAACTATGTGTTTCATAGGCATTATCCAAGTTCAAAGTATAAAACTATTCAACTATGTTAGATTTTGCACAATACGTAGATGTTGTATAATCATAATACAAATATTTTTGCGACAAAGACGTCTATATTGATTCTAGTATTAGATTAATTGCTTCACCCGATGATAATTTTCACCAATGCATTAAACTGTAATAATCAAGCCGGATGCAATTTCTTTTGTTAGAGAATGTATTATAGAATAGAATAGAAGTGTCGGCGTTGAAGACATAGGCCCATGGCCTGTTGCCGATTCTTGAACTTTTCGTGACTTGATTCACAATTTCACACTACTTCAGCTTATATGCACGTGGCGGACGATCTACTATCACGGTCATTTTCCTTCTCTTCACCTTGACTCCTGAGATGAAGTTTCCCCAAACGTAAATGCTTCGCATCCATCAGTAAAAATATGAAGCAAGTCTTCATTTTGGACTGTAAAGAAATTAATTCGTCAGCTACTAGAGCGGCGATTACTTTAAATTAAACTCGAGGCGGAAATTGCAGTTTGCTTTGAATTATTGTAACCAAAATGCTCGTTATTTTCGAGAGAGATTATCCGAACTCAATTTGGAAGGAGAAAATTTGCGATCAAAATTTTCAATGAGAATTTCATTTGGTTCTCAGCCTTAAACAATAATCGAATCGAACCTCTCTCAGAGCCCTACAGATTATTTTTAAATACTTGTTTTTAGTTATAGAGATAAACTGGTAAAGATTTTTCACGTATGAAATGTATCGTTGCATTTAATCACGCGATATTAGTTTTCGTCTTCATTTTCGAGCGTTGATTCAAAAATTTTGCCCATTCCATTTGTCTTGAATATTCAAATTTCAGATGCTTGCTCCGCAAGGATCACAGCCTTTATTATTGAAGCGAGTATCACTTTACTTTACTTTATTGCCTCTTCGTAAATATGGACACTACATGTCTGGTTGTTTAATATTTGCGAGCCCCAGTTTTGCAAACTCATTTTTGGCGAACTAGCCGAAACTTCATAATCTAAACGAGTTACGATTATTATAAATTATTATAATGATAAAAAATAATACATTGATCTTATAATCAAGATAAGAGTAATCAATAACAAAATGTAGTCAATCAAATCATTCCATTTCTTTTAAATTGTATATAACATTTATCATAACATGTATTAAATAAGTATATGTTTATATTTTACTAAATATATAATTTTACAACATGTATATGCATTCTAATGATATTATGAAATTAAATACATCAATGCTAGAGACCTTACATCTGGTATCAAATGCCTTTAGGTTTGTAAATGGCCTCCTCTGTGTACCCAGCATCTGTATTCCATTGCAGTATTATCAGCTAACAATTATATTTTTAGCGAATATTCTTTACCAAAGTACAGGGCAGCTCTGCTTGGCTTTGTTAAGGAAATACATCGCATGTTATTGCTACTAGCAGAACATTGATGGATCGCACATTCGATGACGAGCTATAGGGCTTAAGGGTCTCTCATTGTGAGCTCACCACATCGCTATCATGTTCCAAAAGTGAGCGTAAAAAGAAGCCATTTTATTTAGCAAAATTTGGATCATGACTCGCTCGACCTCAAGCAGTCTTCAAAGAATTTATCTATAAGCTTCATCATGATCAGCTCTAGTGAGCAATGATGGCCACATGCCCCCAGCGTAAGCTCTGCTCCTATTGCCGACTTGCTGCTCTTTGCGTGGCTGCTGTCGTGACTCAGAATGACGATTTAAGAAGACCGTTTCTCTCATATATGCTCCTTACATGAGCTGAAATTTCTAAGGCACTCCGCATTTAGGTACTCATAAGTCCACTCAAGTTATACAAAAATGACTGAAAAACGGATATCTGTAAGCTTAAAAAATAGAGAGTCCCGTAAAATGTATTTTAATAAACGATTAATTAGTGTAGGAGTATATACACCTTACAATGTGTGAAATAACAGTTGGAATTACCTGTATTCAACAATTGATGTTCACGATAATTAAAACAAATCTATATCTCATTTTCATAAAATTTTATACCTATATCCTTTTGTGTCTATTTCATTTTGCGTCTGTATACTTTCAATGCAATCGATCAAAATTCAAATCTTGCCTGCATTATTTAACTCACATCAATTAACAAAATCTCTGCTTTCTCTGATGTGCATCTATTTAGCAATTCACAATACCGTCTTTAAAGGCGCAAGCATTTCATTGAACGACAGCGGTACTTTATATTTTTTTCCAATTGACCCCACCATCCTGCCCAAGACCAGCCTCTTTATGTAGGACATGGCATTCATGTTATTTGCGTTATCTTTTATTTTAGCTATTGACTGTCAAAACATTAATTTGCGCTGGTAGTATTCCCGGTAGCTAGCAACTCATCGTTATGGCATAGCTGTGGATCAGCACAAAATAGGCATCATCATGACGGTTTTCGGTCACTGTATGAATATGAAAATTATTTTAATTGTGTAGTTGCTTTTACCATAGATAATGCAAATTATGACAGATATATTTAGGCTTATGCTTTTGCTGTCAAACTTATCCGAGTCATGTTCGGTTTCGATTCTTTCGACAATAAACGGTGAACTAACCGATCCAGTGAAAAAAGTTTTATCTCTTACATAGCGATGATACAAGAACTAATTAATATTCACCTCGTCTGTTGCGCAGAAAAGATTTCTACAGAGACAATCTATAGTTTAACGGCACAAGTATTTTTTTAATAAATAATATTTTCAATGGATGAGGAGACTTATCAATTTTTAATATTCGATGTGAATCAAATTATTTAAAATTATTTGATTTATTTAATTTAAATTATAACTTTAATTTGAATTTATTATTTAACTTAAATTCGATATGAAATCACATTTTGATTTCTAAATTCGATATGTTTTTTCTCAATATGAGAGAAATTTACAAAAATCGCTGTATATATGAAAGACTTCTAGTTTAATTGGAGCTTGTGATTTTAGTGTGGTCGTCCCTCTTTTGAGTTAATTCACAATTATTTCGCTGATAAAATATAAGAATGATAGCTTACCCAACCTCAAAGAGTTATATTGCATGCAGGGAATCGGCTATTATCGTCGAATTTTAGCCATTAATCCGTTTATAAGTGATCAGCTTAAAATGCGTGTAATTTTAGACTTTTCCATAACAATTCAATATTACTTTTAAGTACTATTTTGTTTCCTTACAAAAGTACTGTAATGCAAAACTACTGTACAGGCTCCGTTTTTTCCCTAATACTTTGTCGAAAAACTAGTCAATATGCTACGTCTGGTACAGCTTTCTTTGAAGGAAAGTTACAGCTCCCTTAGTTGCGCTATTATATGCATCGTTGTAAAGAAATCTTTCGAATGACGTTGAATATATCGTAAAAATTAAATTAAACACAGCTAACAGCAGCGATAAGAAAAACAAAATAACAACAATCCTATGTTGTTTCTTCGTAAACGACAGCAAGTATTATTGATTGATCATCATTACAAATAAACGGCGTCATCTAACCTTCTTGAGTAAAGACATCCTCGCATAAATACCCCCTAAAAACACACACTCTAATACTGCAAAATATACCGTATTCATTAATTTACCAATATATACAAATATTTATTTATCTCTTCTCTGGTCAAGTTATTTTCGTGCCTCATTGCCGACTGCTTGTTTTGGCTGATATACTAGTACTTGACGCATGTGTCGTAGAATAAAGAAGACTTGGCAATCCAAGCTTTATTCGAACAAATGTCCAGTTACCTGAAATCAGAGTAACTGACATCAAATACTAATTAACAAAACACAACACGAACATAACAAACAACAGAAGCAACATTACAGCAGATATTAGGTCAGTAATGTACATGGAATTTACATTACAGCAGTGGTGGTGATCTTAGAGCTCGACAGAAGCATTGATACTGATAGGAAGTTTTAAGCCAGATCATATAACGTACGATCTACATCTCAATCTGAACATTCAGCCATACAGAAATGAGGCTTTTATTACCACAGCATGCTTCGCGAAATCTGCTCTTCAAAATTCAGTTTTCCCGACGATCAGGAAATAGTAAAATTTTTTAATTTAAAAATTTAATCGGTACCGAAGCAGACGCTTCATGCAGCTAAATTGTCTTATACTTTCAAATTATTGTAATAATAACAAAAAACGCAGAAATATTCGTTACGATTACAACTGGCCAATTATTATTTTAATTCTCAAATGTTCTATCCACATTCAATTAATTTCAATTAACGGGAAACCCCTTGTGAATCAAGTCACGAAAAGTTCAAGAATCGGCAAAAGGACATGGGCCTATTTCTTCAGCGCCGACACTTCTATTCTATTACTATATATGTCGTTTTCAGATTAAATATTTTTTCATATATGAAAGCACCGCAATTTAAATTTTTGGTTGTAAAGAATATCATTCAAATTGTACTTGCTATTTGCAATTTTCGCACTTTTTATTTGCGTCTTAACAAAATGTCGCTTCAACGGGACTTTCGATCGTCTCGTGTTAAATTGTATTCGTGCGTAGGTTTAAGAGGCTCCTGTATATCGTTTGGTTACGCAGACCAACGTGATCGCGTAAATAAAAATACTGTAAACACTAACTGCAGTCATTCTCAGTAAGATGAAATAAATATCTATCTTTCAAATCGTTAAACCATTTTCAGATTATAAGTGCAAAGTGTAAAATGTATAATTTACAATAAAAAATTGAATCGGAAAATTTTTATTTTTTAATAGGTTGATTCGAATTTGCCTTCCACTACTTAATTGATTTAAACATGACCATTTCTGAAGAGCAAGTAAGATCGGGTCAGTTGTCTAATTTACGTAGATGTGAATGGAAAATTTCCGTAACTGTGTAGATGCATGCGTTTTGAACGTAAAATATACGGATGCACCAAACTCGAATTCTTCTCTGAAAATTCAAACTTTCGCTTATAATATTTTACAGAAAAATACAATCGATTTATTCGTGGCTTGGATCGGTTTTCAGCTTATTTATGCCAGTGCGTTGTCTGCGTGGTCCTCTCCCTCACAAAATAATAGCATACAAATACGTACATTGTTGCTAATTTCCGTTCCCGTAAATGGAGTAACATTACTTCCGATTCCAATATTAACGAAGTTATTTAATATTTTCTGCATTGGAAATTTCTGTATACATGAATTTGAATTCTGCAAGTTCATGACTCATAGAGTTATTTGAGTATACATGCAGAGGTATATGGATTTTATAATTTAACAGCGAGAATGCTAGATGGACATCTTTAAATCTTTATTTATAGTAAATTATAGTGATAACAGAAGTATTATAATTCAATATTATTTAAAATTTTGTGATATTCGGCTTTATTGTGAAGCAAATAGTGTGAATAATAATTTAGTATGCCTCTTCAGAACGAACACATTCTGGAACTGCATGAGTTGCGTGATGCTGCAGTCTAGAGGCGCGCGGAGTAAGCCATTACCAGCTACGCGGTACGCACGCTCCTGTTGCTCTCATTACATTCTTCCAAGAATATCATAGAGAGCTGTGCTCGCTAACACTCCTGTATCTCATTAATAAGAGAGGTGCTCTTTATGGCACGGTGACACCGGCTCATTACATTGGCAAATAACTTCACTGCAAGTGACGCTCAAAGCTATGAGCACCGAAAAGATTATTAAATAATAGCAAGGTGATGATTACTGCTGGTTGGTGTATATCCGTAAAAGAAATTAATCCAAAATAAAAAATTCATGTATGTTACTTTTTTAATTTTAAAAGTCTACCAATTTAAAATATTGAAGTAAAAATGGTACACAAATGCGACAGGAGTAAAAATAATAAATGTTTAAAAAATCCAGCATTATTTTCTCACAATATGTCATCAGATATGCCAGGGTCAAGAACTTGTACCTTCAACTAAAACAAGAATTAGTCGACATTCCAGAGCTGATGACCCGGTCAATAGAATCAATTTAGCATCGATTCGGGTTTCAAATTACCATAACAAACAGTACAAGGTTCTTATTCCACAAAATATCTACTGTGAGCTAGGGCGACTGAGAAACTCTCATTTATCGACAAAGAAGCTTCATTAATCACCTGCTTCGATGTACATCATAATTTTGACTTCACTTCACAAACGATGACTCAGCAAGTTTGTCAAAGTCCCTTTCTAGACCAAGCGGAGCACTGACATAACAAAGACCCTTTGTATCGAACGGCTTCTCTTGCGAATAATTGCGTTATTTCAGAGAAACAAAATTAAGAACAAGGTTTAACGATTCTTAAGCCTGACTATTGCGACGGCTGCGTGATACGTAATGACATTTGTTAAAAATAACGCGTGATACCTGAATGAGTATTCGATGTATTTCAGCGCAACGAGTATTCATTAAGATTTTAATTTAACTTTTATGGACGGCAACGAGTAATTATGAATCATCTCATCCTGCCGGCCATGAAAGTCGGATATATCATGCATGAAATTGTCACTGATCAATCTAATATACCGAACCATCTCTCTGTCAGTAAATTTTAGTTGGTTAACAAATGCCAAACTTGCTGAAGTCCATTTCCAACGAATGCACAGGGGATAATTGCTGAATAACTAGATATGAATATGAATGTAAGTGATACGGAGTTCAACATAGTTCATTTCAGACTCAGTCGTGAAGATTGCGAGTGTTGAATTTCTTTCTGTTTTTTTTTCGAGTTTTGTATGATGAAATGTCAACGATGATTATAGGGAAGTTTGCAGGGTCAGGTTTTTTGATGATCATGAAATGTCAAGTACCTTAGATACGAAGTACTCGTATTATGGATATAATCACACAGCTCAATGAGATCTCTTAATGCATGATGCACGCGGGACATCGCTCACAAATCCTTTTTGAGCTCATGAGAGAATCTCGGTTAAGATAATTGCCGAGTATGAGCACCAACGCACCGCTTCGTGGCACGGAGGTCATCTCTAAAGTATACGATCGCCGGCTTAGAATCTGCAGTCACGCAGCGAATTCCAACAATATTTTCATGCTGCGTCTTGCCCTTCAGTTTCAACTGAAGAATTGCTTTAATGTTTTCTGCTTCTGATACCAGTGAGGGATTTTCTAAGTAAAACATCATTCACGGCATACGCAGAAGTGCTTCTCCTATTCCTTAGCTGTAATTTTCCTTTTGCTGACAAACAAATTGATGAACTTAACACGAATCTCAAGCTTGTGGAAACTTTTCTACAGTTCCCATTGAAACAGCTTATTCAAGACTAAAAATGCATTTAAGATAAAAGTTTATCGTTTGTTGATGTATTTACAGGATTCATACTAAAAAATTATACTATCAGTATCATAAATACAAATCATTTAAAAAACACGAGTAATCATTACTGGTCATCGTTAGAGTGTTAAAATTATTTTTAGTTCACTAAATATACATAGAATATAGCTACCGCTTCGGCACTTGAATTATTATCAAAAATTCCCCACCGAACTTCACCAGGAGGAAATCCGCCTCCGCTCGATCGCTTTTCCCCAGCCCTGGTAGCCTTTTATCAGAAGTTTAGTTCATAGGTAGGAATTACATTAGAGCTTCACTGAATGACGAACGGCCTAACTCGTTCTGAGCTTCCAAAGTGGGCAGTATATCTACAAATTTGTATACGTCGGCAGTAAAAAACGAAACATCAAGTACGCTTACGTGCACATCTTAATGTTTGCGGGAGGGGGAATTACCTTATGCTTGGAGCCGAACACTCCCGACATCCCCAGCAGCTCTGAGCATAGAACACGTCACAACAGCTCCGGCCGACACAGCTTCTATAAAAACAGTCCGCCATCATGACACGTCACCGACTTGAATAAGTATTTCATGATGTGAAATTGTGTGTGCGGTTCGATCAGTTTTATTTGTTCAGTTCTAATAGTTAAAAACTAAAACTTGGCGTTCAAGATTCACGTTCTACCTAATACTGGCGTTGAATTGGTTTTGCGTGAACGCTGAATGAACTTCAGTCACCTGTTTTACTGGCCCAACTTGAGTCCGCTGATGGCAGCAAAATTTCCATGAAGATTATCATGCCAACTAGATACCCGATTTAAACTTAAAATTGTTACAAGTAACCGAATACTACCAAAACTACAACACTTATTCAGGAGTAGAATCATTCATCTGAAATCAGTTGTTTTCTAAGTTAAGCATAATAACAGCTGCTCGGATCTCTCCCACTGAGAGTCAAAACAATACTAATCGAGTAAATTGAAAAAATATTTGAAATCTGAGATACGAATTTGGGTCTTGTTTGTCTTCACTAAATGTCTTCTTCTTTTCGGGCAAAATTTCTTAATTTGTTTCGTCCCCAAAAATCAGCAAGAAATTTGCAAGCACCGTAATATGTTGTAAATTATTTTACTGGTACATGTCCGGGTAAAACGAGATGACATGTTTTTTGCATGACACCAGCACCATTTGACGACGTAAGAGACGTCGGTTTGCGGCCGCCCCAAAGCTTCAAACCAATAATTTTGTTCTATTTTCAAGGGCAACTCGAGCTTTGTGGAAAGCGTCTGACTATTCCAGAGCTCGTTAATAAATCACTAGAGTTTATTTTTGAAAATCTCGACTGATTATGAATAATCAGCTGCCGACCGTCGGCCAGAAAGCATTGCCTAAATCTAACGTAACATTTTTTGATGGGTATGTAGTTCAATGAGCTATTTGTCATGTTGTTATGATCGCCATAACATATAATAATTACTTGTTTATTTGAATCCGTATTATTTTTTTTTTCTTTTCTGAATTTTTCTTAGCTCATTTTAATTTCCTTACCTTGTTTAAAATTGCTTTTCTCTTAATTGCTAGAATATGACAAAGTCTATTTTAGAGTTAGTCGGCAGGAGGTTCTAATGTATACTATCCCAAATGCAAGGTCTGAGTTTACGGTCACGGATCACTTGAAAACAAAACTTTACCATATCAAAACTTTGAAGAAACAAAACTTTACCAAATCAAACGGCTGCTATGAAGAGGTTGCTGCGCGTTAACCGCGGCACTCACGGCAGTGTGTGCGCCACGACAATGCAGCGCCTTCACAGATTTGTAGTAAAAAACACGACATTTCACAGGCCACCCGATGCATCGAAAACACTCCAATTGTTCACTCCGAACTTTATAAAACTAAAATATTATTTTTAAAATTATATTTTAAATCGTATTTCCATGTACAATGTGCGTCTCATATGTGAAATTTGTCGCATGACATTAGGGGCAGAAGTGTTTACTGGACGAAATCTATTGCTGTTTTTTTTTTGAGAATCATGAATTCCGGGGATTCAAGCAACCGAAAAATTTTTACCGCTTCAGGAACCTATCCGATAACTCGCATTCGCACGCAATACACTAAGTGACATTCAATGGCATTGACAAGTTGAATGAACTGCTATTATTTCAACCAGGAATAAATTTTGTTAGAAGACAAATAACAGTAATTTTTTCACGACAAATTAAGACAAATTTTACATCCGAGATAGTCATCGTTTTCGTTAGAAATCTTAGAAAAATCAATTGTTGTACTAAAATTAAATATAATATGATAAGTAATAATAAAATATGCTATTATACCTGAGACTTTGTTTATTTATCGCCTCTGTTGAAATTAGTCTTTAGAAACCAGTTCACCCATGTAAACTTGCCCAAACAAGCTTTTTTCCGTCCTAGATCATTTCTTGAAATGTTTCCTTCTTGTCAGTTACTCGATCGGTGGTCGAGAAGGATCCTATGCAATACTGCGTACGTGAGATCCTTGATCGAGAAAGCGGGAAATTTACTCGCCCGTGACGCCGGAAATGCTCTGCTCTGCATTGTGTTGATCTCGCGGCGTTGGCTGACGTCAAAAACAATCAATTTCGTTTTTGAATAATTTCATTTTCAAGGATTTTTCTCTGTCATGATGCTACTAGAAAAAAATAAATAATTTTGTTTCATTTCAACATGCAGTGAACAATAAAATGGCCTGACCACTTTTTGAACAAGATCCTTGCTGAAAATTAACTACTTTATTACTAATGGCGGCCTGGAATGTTCGAGTATTCTGAAGCAAGCATTACAACAGACGAATCTTTACGCAAGCCGTTCTACGTAAGAGAAGCCTCACACAAGTCGGTTCTGATATTAAGCGTTATTTTTGCAATAACGTTCATTGTATATACAGGTTTTCTATTTGATTCTTGTCTTTGGGTGTTCTTAACTTGATTATTCTTCACGTACAGTGAACAATAGAACTTTTCGTCAAGGTTTAATGCTGTTAGCCTTTTTGCTCCTTTTTTACTTGCTCTTCCAAAACATTTCTTAGACAAGCGTGATGGTAATTACGTTAATGTACATTCTTCATTGGAATAATGCAACGTCCTGTTTCCACATATTCTTTTCAATAATTTCGTTCTCGAATGTTTCTCCTAAGTTATAACATCATAATTGTGGGTGAGGCAAGTAACTTTGGCTTCCAATTTATCCATCCTGGAGAATATTGGCAAAAAGTACAAGTAAGTTAATTTAAAATATAAGCAGGCTAGCATGATCCTAATTTTTTCAAGGCACCGGGCATAAATCTCTGACCTCAATAGAAAATAACATCTCGGGGCAAGCCTCGAAATGAAAAATTCCGAAAAAATGCGCATTTAATTTAAAAAATTGCTAGTGGGGCCGAGTTGTTAAGATTGCCAAGATTGGAGCAGCGAGTTGGGGGTTTGAAAGGTGCCACTGTTGGTAAAAATTTTGATAGAAATTGTCATTTGTCATGGTTGCCTCGTTGATAACCCTTTAGCGGGCAAGTTACCATAAATGGACAATGAAGACTTCAGCCAAAAAAGATCAGGTTCGCATTTGGGGTTATATACGTCATCCTGCTTCTGCCAACCTTAATATAGTCATGCCCACAATGCATACCATCCTCCGCTACCGCGTCCAAGTATTAGAATGAGAGCATTTCATTCCAAAGTCACCCTTGGAATACGAAATTGGCGCTAGTTTTGCATTTTCTTAAAAGTTAGAAGCAGCATTATTTATTCACTTAATAATAATGGCTTGATGAAATTTAACCAAATTTGAGTTCGATAGTTTCCCTTTAAATTTGAATCTTCAAGTTCAAAACATGTCAGAATGTGTGAGATTTCATTTGTTTGCATTTGTTGAGTTTGTAAAGTCGAATTTATGTTAGATATTTTGGTGCACCACGTATACACAAGCTTAACAATTTTTATTTGTGTGCTCCGAATTTTCGAGTACAGCGCGTTTTCGTAGCCAGTTTACCGCCAGTAGGTCTTCGTCGAATCGAAAAATATTTTCACTATTGCAAAATTTACCACTAAAAGCGACGATAATTAATTTGATGGTCAACTTTTGGGGAACTTGAAGATTTGAGTGAAATAAAGGAAATAATTAGTGTAAATCAATTTTGTATCCTTGACGACTGACTAATTATTATATTGAGATCTATTGGAGTCAGATCAAAAAGAAGAGTTTAAATTGTTGGAAACAACGGAATTGCGAATTGAGGTCGGATAGATCCTACAGAACAATTCAAGATTTAACAGAATGCTTAATTTTCCAAGTTATAACTGCACAATGTGTGGGTAGAATTGCACCATTGCAATCCGATAAAAGGACAATGGTATAGTATTTTGTAGCATATAGCTCAAAGAAAAATCAAATATAACGATTGTTAATAAAAAGCATGCTCTGGTCTTCAATCAAACTTGCATAAAAGAAAAGCTCCTGCCGAATTACACCACATATGAATTTCTGCATAAATCTAGGCTTGCCCGCTAAATTATAAATTAAGAATCAGCAATTGGCAAACATGGCAAAATCCTAGCTACCACGTACCACAAGTAGAAGTTTTCGACCTAATCATAAATACTATTCACTTTAATGGCGCTTTTGCTCCCAAAAATTAATTTTGTTTTATTTAAAAGAAGAACATTTTCATGGTAATATTGCATCATAGTTACGTCATTATCCTGTATAGCTTGCTAAATTTGTGTTTAATTATCAAGCCTTAAATTTTCATCATGATTCGCTACAGCAAAGAAGAAAGAACAAAAATTATCGCTAAAGTCAATAACGATGTCAATAACAGAAGTTCAACGTATTTACATCTCGCACTAGTATTTCTCTTGAATGCCACAATTAATTTTATTAAATCTTCAAACTCGTGATTATCGACCTCTGTAACAATATCTTACTTAATTATCTTGATCTCGATTACGTATTTCGGATTTCATCAATTTCACTTTAAACCTTTATAAAATATACAGTAGTTGATCATCAATTTTCGAGCACGAATAACACTCTTGTAATTACGGAATAATGAAGTTTAGTAAATGTCGAAAATATTTTATGTTAAATCATACCAAAAAATATTGTGAAATTTCGTAAGAACGCCATGGAGAACCATTTGCCAATCGCGCATTGGTTAGCTAAGTCATTTTCTATACGACGCCGTGGGGTTAACATCTATACTAAGGGGTAAGCTGCTCAGTCGATCGTTCAATTGAAATTCAGCTATTTGCGATTAAATATTTCAAAGTGTAACCGTCAGAACTATATCATGGCTTACTCTCAATTTATTTTTAATATTGTTTTCTGCTATTTTATGTCAGTGTTATGCTTAGTCAACCTTCTGAATCAAAGTCAGATAGCTATTCAACCTCAATAATATCCGAATAACAATTTGTATTCATCATTTCTTTAAACATTAATATTCCATCTTTTGTTCATGTTATGTTTGTATTATAATGACCAACCGCCCGCAGGTGTTGGTCGTGCCGTCATTCTTCATCCCATCAATAAACATACTAAACCTTCTGATTCTTACTCAAGCCTACGTGATGCCTATTTACTACAAACAATGGGAAGAGGATGAGGAACTGCTGTTATCACTTATACATCTCAATTCACACTTCTTAAACAGCCCTCTTCCTAAAAACTCAACACCAACCGCCAAGCTAAGTAAGTTGATCAGCCTGCTCCGCTTGCTGTTCGCAACGTGCTGTTTTTCTTCGTTGCGTTATTTCTCCGTTATATCTCAGAGAAATAAGCAAGGCGTGAATAGGCGTGAATGAGCGTGTGCACGAATGAAAGCAGGCCCAAATCACACCTGCTGTAATGAAATGCAATAAACTGAAGGTAAATGCAGACAGAGTGATCAGGTTCTTCACTCTGGAGGCTTACGCTCCAAGAGTCAATAAGGTGCTTTACCGAATATGTCTCACACCGGTCAAATATGTAAACTGTCTGAAGGTGCGCAGCCGTACGTAGGCCACAAATTTAACTCTTGAACTAGACCTTTAGGTTGGAGGAAATGCTCAGCATGAAGAACCCAGCAGTTGAAGTTCAGAGTACCATGATTGGAGCAGAAAAGTGCGGGTTCGATCCCAGCTCTGTGCGCCAGTTTCTGGTCAGAATCGGCGACCGGGCGGTTAAGCACAGCAGAATTGTAGCAGTGAGTTGCGAGTTCAAGCCCGCAACATGCTGTATATGTTCTGCAATGTTAAGAATCGGCGACAGGCCTCCGGCCTTATAAACGCTGAAATCGCTATAACATGCATAGCTAAATTTAGCTCCTGAGTCCAGACCTTTGAAGTCGCGGACCGCCGTAGAAACACCCAAATTCATATCAGTTCCGCAACGTCTTGAAGCCTTAGCACCGTATGTCTGCAGCCACTGATTCAACCAGTATATTCATGGTATCATTATTTAAGTGACTTTGTTGATATTCTTAA
>NW_025931946.1:0-528 GCF_000764305.2 Hyalella azteca | reverse complement strand
CGCCACGCGTCGTCCACGCGCGTCTTCACCGTCGGCATCGGCGAGGGCGCCTCGACGGCCCTCGTCAAGGGCCTCGCGAGGGCAGGACGAGGACGCGCCGAGCTCGTCAAGCAGACGGACCGCATGCAGACGAAGGTGCATTGTTAAAAATAAACTAAGATATACAAAAATGAAGATATACAAGGATATGTACAAAAAGGATATACAAAGACATATACAAAAATATATATCTTTGTTTTTCTTCCAGCAAACAGAGATATGAAATTTATGTTTGAATTGACGGTGAAAAAAACGGCCTGTCCTGCGTTCTAATGGTCGGCCGCCGCGTGAAAATAAACTGTTTGTCGTAAATCAGCACGACCGATTTACGGCAATTTTTTCAAACAGTGTACAGAGTTTCTGTTAATTCGCGGATATTGGTTTCGCTCCCATTATAAAATTATGCTTTTCCATTCGTTCCATGATAGTTTAGTTTATTCATGGTCGCTAGCACACTCATAGGAAATGAAAACCTAATCTCGTACGTTT
>NW_025931945.1:0-492 GCF_000764305.2 Hyalella azteca | reverse complement strand
GAATAATATCAAATTCTGTAATGATAATGATGAATTACGATTATAATTACACGAGCTTAATAATGGTTAAGATCTTTTTAGTGTCTTGATAATGAATAACATCAAATTCTGTTATGGTAATGATCAATTGGGATGATGATATAGGCCTATTCATTATTAAAAATAATTCTTTAGTTCTGAAGATAATGAAGATGCTGATACCTTAATCCTAATATAGATAAAAGATTACACTATAATCCTTATTATGAATTAATCCTCATGCATTTTTTAGAATAATTCTAACGAAGAATGAAGTCTGGAATAAAATTTTAATATTACATCACCTCTGCGACATCCTCCCTCCACCACTCCTTGTCCTAATAGTGATGCAGTTTTCGTCCTTGCCTGAGTCATCCTGACTCATTTTAGCCCTGCATAAGCACGTATCCGTGATACGTCTGCTCTCTGTTGGTGCTGTGTGCAAAAAAAGTGTGTAACTAGTCCGACAAAATG
>NW_025931944.1:0-1294 GCF_000764305.2 Hyalella azteca | reverse complement strand
TCCGCTCATCTGGACCTGGCTTGTGCCCAGTTCCTCGCCAGCGCCCTCCAGCCCTCCCATACCTCATTCCACATCGCTTCTGCTCCATCCACATCGCTTCTGCTACAGTCGAGGTTTGGCCACCTTGTCACACCATTTTTGGTAAATGGTATCATGCCCGCCGGTGCCTACAGAGAGGCCAATCGCTCCCTCCGCAGGTTGATCGCCTCCCGCGTTGCGGCGACTGGCGTTATCAACGCCGTCCTCGCTGCCCCGCCGCCACTGATTGCATTGGTAGAGGTCTCGCTCGCTCGCCCCTACCGCTCGGCGCTAACCCAGCTCCGCTCGGGATAGCTGCAGTATCCCGAGCGGCGTCCTACTCCGCTAGGATCGGACGCTCCCCTAGCTCCGCCTGCCCGGAGTGCAGGGATCCCCTTCAGTCCGTCCACCATCTTTTCGTCTGCCCCGCCTTCCCCACGTCCCTCAGCGTCTCCTCACTGTGGGACAACCCCGTGGAGGCAGCGGCGTTCCTGGCCACCCTCCCTGCCTTCGTCCATCTCCCCCCTCTTCCAGTGCCTTCCCCCCCGGCCACCACCTTAGCCTCCCCCGGCGAGCGTGAATCTGGTCGCAACTAACAACTTTCAGACTTCAGTTATCTAATTTATTCAAATTTAACCTAAATTACTGAACTTTCAGTCGGTGCGGCTCCAACTCAAGCTCGATTTTTAGTTTACGCTAAATTGCTTCAACTTTAAACTTTCTTCAACGAACAAATCTTCCACTTTTCTAATTTTATTTCCCTCTGACGCATCCATCTTCTGATTACTTATTTTTTCATCAAATTCAGTTCTTCCCACAAGTGCGTCATCTCAGGTGAATAGATTTAGTTTACTATAACATGATTCAAATTTACCGCTTTAAAAAACTTAATGATTCTTACTTAGTCTTTTATTATTAATTCATTCAAATTAACCAATTTTCCATAGTATGAACCTGGCGCGAAGCTGGTGGCGACACAGCCGCTTCAACCTCCCTGCTGCCGCTGCACTTCCCTTGACGCGGTTCCAGCCATTAATTCTCGCTTGGCTTTTACTATTGGGGAAATGAATCCGTCCTGACTCCGAGAATACAAGCACACAAAATTTCAAATTCAGTCCACTCCTCGTTTCAATAAATTTTCTCAACGTTTAACTTGCTTCACTACCTCTAACTGATATACGATTGTATAAAATTATTCATTGACGAAACCAAATAAGTAAACCAAAACTCATTAAAAAGGCGTCTCGCACCGTATCCTGGAATTGAAGCCAGTAGA
>NW_025931943.1:0-920 GCF_000764305.2 Hyalella azteca | reverse complement strand
AGCACTACGCGCTAAGTCTACGGAGCCACACGCCTGACTCGAGGGGCTGCCTAGACGCCGTGAGGTCTGACTGGTCGGAAACTGGTGAGATCTTTGAACGGTTTATGTATGTTTTATGTGGAACAATGTTTCTAATGAAAGTTAATGTCTGTTTTTATGTACAACACAGTTTTCCGATAAAAATTAATGCTGGTTCATTTTTGATGTACAAAAAAATTTTCAGAAAAAAATTTATGTTGGTTAATATTTTCTGTACAAATTGAGTAGCAATAATTAATGGGATCTTGATTAATGTTAAATTTTAGTTGAATGGCAGACGAAGAGAATTATCTTGCTGGTATCAATAAGTTGGTAATTATTTTCGTTGAGTTGAACGCCATCACAGACATTGGAGTAACTCAAATTGTAATAAAATTTTATGTATCTATATAAGAAAAAAAATAATGCGCCTGAGAAGTTTTTCCGGGTATCGTGCCGAACATTTTGAATGCTATATATAATCGTTGTATTCTAACTTACAGCTTTTAAAGAAAATTCGAGGGGAGGTGAGCCGAGGGAAGCGGGGGACAGCTGGCACCCTCAAGACCCTCAGCGCCGCAAGTACGCTGCTGCCCTCGCTGAAGGTGATTAAAATATACAGTATGTGACGTTATTGACTAATTAATAAATTATTATAATCAACTTCACTATCTTATTTTACGATGATTTATTAATTGCAATTATAGGCGTTTTTTAAGAGTATTACTCATCTTCAATTCATAGATAGCAAGAATAATATTCCATATAATGGATTAAACTCTTACCAATAATTCAGCATACTTCATTATTCCTCCTTAACTTTCAGAAGCAATTTACCCTGGGGACTCGAGTCTTGAAAGCAACGGCTCAGATCAGCCCACCAGGAATTACAATGAAGCCGC
>NW_025931942.1:0-25781 GCF_000764305.2 Hyalella azteca | reverse complement strand
CTGGAATTATATACATTATGTACACATTTACTATGAATATCATTAATTTTTATATATCGGCTGCTACAAGATGTCTGAAGCTGCTGTCGAGGCAGCGAAAGTTTCAGGTCTGAAATCGTCGTTGCCAAAGATCCTTTTTTTGTGGCATTTCGATTTTATCCTGCCAGTTACCTTATTGCTCCTCAGAAATCTTGAGCGTAATGTCCTTTAGTTTCAATACTGTCTGCTTTGTAAACATTTCTTTCTAGTCCCACGAAATTTTAGACAGACGATGTGAGTTTTAAATTTCATCATTCCCGATCATCTTGCGAAGGTGAATTTACGTTGAAATTAGCTAGTACCTTTACCCACGACAACGCCATAAATTTCACAATTCCCGATCATCTTGCGAAGGTGAATTTACGTTGAAATTAGCGAGCACCTTTACCCACGACAACGCCATAAATTTCATAATTCCCGATCATCTTGCGGACAAATTTACGTTGAAATTGGCGAGTACCTTTACCCACGACAACGCCATAAATTTCATAATTCCCGATCATCTT
Source organism: Hyalella azteca (assembly GCF_000764305.2). NCBI lineage: Eukaryota > Metazoa > Arthropoda > Malacostraca > Amphipoda > Hyalellidae > Hyalella > Hyalella azteca. Next base: position 25,236 of record NW_025931942.1, on the reverse strand, counting down.
GCGGGCAAATTTACGTTGAAATTGGCGAGTACCTTTACCCACGACAACGCCACGTCTTAATATCCATCCTGTGAGGTTATGTTAATGCATCCTTAACATTGCAGAGCGTGAAGGAGCTGTCAGAAATAGCAGGGCAGATGGGGGGCGTGACTGCGTGTGGCCACGTGTTGGCTCCTGCGTCAGGTTCTCGCGCTCAGTGCGACGTGTGCACCTCCACCATGTGGCATCTCTTCAGCTCCGCCTATGTCTGCACAGGTCATTATTCTCACGGATTTGCTTGGTTTATTTGATTTATTTATTTATTTGATTTGTTTGGTTCAGGGTATATGGCATTGTATTTGATTGGTTTGGTTCAGGAATCATGGTACAACACGACATTGTATTTGATTAGTTTGGTTCAGGGTACCAGGTACCTACACGGCATTGTATTAGATTTGTTTGGTTCATTGTACACGGCATTTTATTAGATTTGTTTGGTTCATTGTACACGGCATTTTATTAGATTTGTATGGTTCAGCGTACACGGCATTTTATTAGATTTGTTTGGTTCATTGTACACGGCATTTTATTAGATTTGTATGGTTCAGCGTACACGGCATTTTACTTGATTTGCTTGTTGTTCTTGCACTTCTCCCCTGCGGAACTGAGATTTTAAGCTTGCATACGGACCTTTAANACATTTCATTCTATCTCGTGCACTTGAAAAAGAGGCCTTCATTTTTTCATGAAACAGTATTCCGAGGCCCTCAAAATGTGTAAATCCTAAAAAACATCGAGGGAATTGTTCTAAATTATTTACTTCCCTGCGTTTGTGGAGGCTGTCTATTATATTGGCATTGAAGTTCTATCGCTCGGCGTATACCGTATTTTCACGATTTTGATGCGAGTCATCGTGACCCAGTTTGGGCATGGGCACTAAATACACTCGCTATTTGGACTGAGTCTCATTAACTGCTAAGTCTATGCAGGTCTAAGCTGTGAGGCTGATGCGTTACGTGATCAGGGCCCATACTTTCAAAAAAAGTTAAGAGATCGTAAGTTCATCAGCCAATCATTGACGGCCTTTCAAGCAAAATCCACCAACCATAGACAAGAAAATAGAGCGCAAGTACTTGCGTTAACTTAGCGAGTTTTGAGAGTATGGTCCCAGGTTTCCTGTCACATTACACCTCAACTGAATCTCACTTGACTTGCGTGTGCAAAATTAGGTACTTCAATTTAGGGCGGAATCGTAAAAATTAATTTTTTATTCGTATTATTTTGCGATGAGACTTTTTCGTGTGGGTTATGCGTGCGGTGACGTGTCAGTTTTCTCGTTGAATTCGAGGAAGAACCCCTGAGCCAAGGAAACTTACTATCTCTTTCCTTTTATCATGTATTTGGTTTATTGTGGTACCACGTAGTGTTTTGATGCGTTTTCCATAGTTCTTGGTGCACTCACATTTTTCTTTCGGTGCTCTACTGTTCAGTTAGTTGAATTGTTAAAACATTAACGTCGTGTGATTATGTATTTTTTTCTATGTTGTTTGCTCACGCTTCATTTCTTATTATTATTTATGCCACAGTGCATCAATACCTCTTTTTTTTTTTATTTAATTCAAAGTTCATTGTTTCAGGTCGGGTGCTCTCGGCCGCTGAAATGGACATAATGATATCAGGTTGGCTGAAGCGCTTTAGTTCCCGCCTGTAGCTTCAACTTTCCCCTGACACATTTTCTTGGGTTTGCATGCTCCTTGTAAGGGAAAAAATTTAAAACGTTCCAAAACAATATAACATGCCAAAAATTCATGAATTTATTGTTTTTACGAAAGCGCAAACGTAGGCACATACTAACTGAATAACCATCAGAGCCCCAACCAGTTTTCAACTTAAAATTAAATTAAATAATTTAAATAAAAAATTTGAATTAAATAAATTGTCTTCAACCTAATAACCTAATCACAAACTATTTCAACTCATTCTAATCAAACTTGTTATCTTCAAATCAGTTTTTTCTTCTCTTAGTTTTTTTGGAACCCTTTTCCCCCGTTCTTGTTATGAGTTTTCTTCCATTACGTTCATTGCTTGTGCTAATTTTTGTTATGAGCTTTCTTTCATCAATAATTTTAATTTTCGCAATTTGCTTTGTTTGCATGGCTTTGGTGTCCATGCCCCGACCTCGTCTAGTTTGCGCAACTTTCTATATAATAAATTCAATTTTATACGTGTTCCTTCCCGTTGACGTGGTCGTGTTTCTAGTAGAATCTGATAAATATTATCGCTATGGCTTTATACCGCATCAGTAATCGTGGTCAATAATATTCACTTAATAATGGTTTCTTGGCTGCCGGGTGAGGGAAGCAGGGAGGTATGGGGAAGAGGGAATCATGTAGGTATGGGGAAGAGGGAAGCAGGGAGGTATGGGGAAGAGGGAAGCAGGGAGGTATGTGAAAGATGGAAGCAGGGAGGTATGGGGAAGAGGGATGCATGGAGGTATGGGGCTCAGTGTGTGGTGACCCTTGTGGAGGTATGGGGAAGAGGGAAGCAGGGAGGTGTGTGGCTCAGTGTGTGGTGTTCCTTGTGATCCCTCGAGTACTGCTGCCAGCTGTGGAACCCCTCCATGCCTGGATCTGTACTCCCCGCAGAGTAGAGTAGGTATGATTGATAGGTATGTTCTTCTGTTCACATGGAAAATAATAACCGGACTGGCAACGAGCTTTGAATGCGAGATCTTTAGACTTGTTAAATACCGCAACGAGAGAATAAGGCGACTTTGCAAAATACCAACCCCATTTTGCAACAGTGCTGCGGTAAAGTTTTCAATCTGTGCGGGAACAATCGATATTTTTTCGTGATAGGCTGTTGAACGGCTTAACAAAAAAACTACGATGAGAAGAGTTCACCCTTAATTGGGACCTTCAAGAGCCGACTGGACGTGTTCATGAGAACATTCCCAGATTATCCGCCTTTGTTCCTATACTATCAGCAAGAAGTAAGCAACAGCATCGTGCGTAAGCTTGCCCAACTGAGTGACAAATGTGCGGTACTTTTGTTCCACTGTCATCCAAATCCTTGACGACGAGAATAGCCTTATCAAGATTATCAAGCCCTGGGCTTTGTTCATCTTCATGTTTTCGTTGTTTTCATCTTCATGAAGGAAGGTCCAGCATTTTGTTAGGTTCCTGTATCGTTTCTTCACTTTGAGCTGTGCACTTATTCACTATCTTCAACAAAGGGAATTATTTATCAAAATACAGAGCAGGTTTTGACACCATCTCCCCCCGGCAGGTGCAGCGTGCCTGAGGAAGTGTCAGGGGACGCCGCAGAGCTGGAGGAGGAGCGCACCAGCATCTGCAGGGAGCTCTGCATCACCGAGGACCTGCTCCACGGCAATAAGGTGGGTGCAGGGAGCTTATGACTTTATGATCGGGGCTTCCTTGTCTAATGTCACGCTGATGTGCCGCTTTCGTCGTCCTCCGTCTCCGAGTCGTCGCTAGGCAGGTCACCCCGCCCTCGGGTCCAAGACGATACGTGCAGGGTGGTGTGGTGGGGCGTCCCAGTGGGTTGGGTGGGGCGTGGAGTGGCGCTGGTTGCGTATGCTCAATGTCCGTGACATCGAAAATGAACCTTGCTGTTGCCATGCAACAATGAGTGACAAGAATATTTTGTCTCTGTGGATATTGTAGTGTACAAGTCTAATTTAGTTTAGATATTTAGTGAAGATATATTAGAAAATGGATAAAAATTGATGATTATAATGGAGTATAATACTGTAACACCCACGTCCCCAGGAGGAGATGGTGGCGCGGGTGGCGGCGCTGGAGGCCAGGCTGCGACACCTCGTCCTAGACGCGCTCCCTGGCAGTGGCCGCAGGAGGGCGCTCGTGCACACGCTCATTGCGCTCAGGGAGCACTCGCAGGTGCTCAGGGACCGAAGTCTGGGTTACTGAGGGCGCCCTAGTGTGCCGAATGCTGGTGGCACTTCAGGGGGGCCTTAAATTTCGAGTTTGAATCCCTTTAAGTTCTGGAATTAGATACATTAGGTACACATTTACTTTGAATAACATTAATTTTTATATGTTAGCTTCTCCACTCCAAGATGTCTGAAGCTGCTGTCGAGGCAGGGCAAGATTCAGGTCTGAAATCGTCGTTGCCGAAGATCCTTTCTTGTGGGATTTGGTTTTTATCTTGCGAGTAACCTTATTGCTCCTCAGAAATCTTAAGCGTAATGTAATTTACTTTCTATACTGTCTGCTTTGTAAACGTTTCTTTCTAGCCACACTAAATTTAAAACTTACGATGTGAGTTTTAAATTTCATCATTCCCGATCATCTTGCGAAGGTAATTTTACGTTGAAATTAGCTAGTACCTTTACCCACGACAACGCCATAAATTTCATAATTCCCGATCATCTTGCGGACAAATTTACTTTGAAATTGGCGGGTACCTTTACTCACGACAACGCCATAAATTTCATAATTCCCGATCATCTTGCGGGCAAGTTTACGTTGAAATTGGCGAGTACCTTTACCCACGACAACGCCACGTCTTAAGACCCATCCTGTGAGGTTATGTTAATGCATTTTGGGCATTGTATTTGATTTGTTTTGTTCAGGGTATATGGCATTTTATTTGATTTGTTTGCTTCAGGGTACATGGCATTGTATTTGATTTGCTTGGTTCAGAGTACATAAAATTTTATTCGATTTGTTTGGTTCAGATTACAACACGACATTTTATTTGATTAGTTTGGTTCAGGGTACCAGGTACCTACACGGCATTGTATTTGATTTGTTTGGTTCAGGGTACAACACGACATTTTATTTGATTGGTTTGGTTCAGGGTACCAGGTACCTACACGGCATTGTATTCGATTGCGTTTGGTTCAGGGTTCACGGCATAGTACTTGATTTGTTTGTTGTTCTTGCACTTCTCTCCGCCTAGGAACTGAGGCTCTAAAGTTTAAATCACAGGCCTTAGTGGAGACAATCTTTCTTTGTGTCGTAAATTTTCGTGGATTGATGCCAGCGCAGTAGCATTAAACAATTGCATTCGCTCCTGCACTCCACGGTCCATTTCCTCTCTCCCGTCTAACAGTGTGCCTAAATAGTTTATTGCGTGACAGGCAGAGTACGAGTGGCTAACGCACAATCGCATGCACAATAATGGTCAGCGAAGTGGCACCTAGTGCAGCTACACTCTTTTTGGCGCATTTTCTCCCTTATGGAAAAATGCACTATTGTGCTCGCCATGTCCGTCTGTCTGTCTGTCCGTCCGTGACTTCACGTTTTCGTCGATGAGAAAATGCGCTCTCTGTCACTCACTGCAGTGAGTACTGAGTTATATTTTTCCGCTTAATTCCCGAACCGTTCATCAATTAACAGATTGCCTGCACAAGCAGGCAAGCAGTACCGAGTCATAAATTATAAATTTTCATAAACATGAGAAAAGCTTTTCCCGAGTCATAAATTTAAAATGTTAATAAACCTGTATAAAGCTCTAGCCCAGCGTCGTATTTACCAGCGTCTTTGTTCCAGCTTGCAACCTGCGCGTTTACAGCTCGTGTTTACGCGGCATCCGCCGCTACTGTCCCGCCTCCTACTTCTCCGCAACGCCTCCTACGAGCACCATACGCTCCCTGCCTTCGTATCCTGCATCCTCATCTCTAGGTCCTCGAAACACTGCAAGTCCTCCCGCCTCGCCTTCCACAGTCTCCAGAGAATCCTTCCAGACTCACTCCTCCAAGTCGGATCCCGGCAGTGAATCTTGTAGAGTTAATTCCTCGAAGTCGGATCGGTCCAGCGACTCAGGATCACTCGAGTCATCGGTTCGGTCCCCAAAGTCTTTCATTCAGAGTGGACCTGCGGCCCACAAGTCCCCCTTACACGTCCTGCAGGAGCTCGCCATCAAAGCTGCTGACGAAGGCGACGTGAGACGTGAGGGCAAAAGTCCTGCGAGTCGCGTGGTCATCGGGCGCATGTCCGTCCTCGTCACCAGCATCTGCCCCGAGGCGGGACTCAGCGCCCAGAACTTCCGATGCGCTGAATGTGGTCAGCTTATCACCTACCGTGAGTAACTGACTCAGAGTTCACACTGTTAGAAAAATTACCGTTAACGGTATTACCGGCGTTTCAGTGGCCGGTCGGCACGTGAAAAGAAGCATTATGTCACCGTTTTTATTCTAATTTAACACTAGAAATCCGTAATACGTCTGATATAAACGGCGAAACAGTTTATTTTCACGGGGCGACCGGCCACTAGAACACCAGTGGGACCGTTTTTTCACCGTTTTTTCTAACAGTGCAGCTATGCTAAGATTTTTGTTGAATTTTTACGCAGGCTGAGCCTTCCGCAGAGTTCTGCTATGCTTAGATTTTTGTTTAATTTTTCCTCAGGCTGGGCCTTCGGGTTAGTGAAATTTCTATAGATCTTTGCATAACAGCCGATCGAATTGAGTGGTAGTTTTGAAAATTTATATTCACGATGTAATATTCTGTTATTTTAAAGGTAGAATTAGTTAGATGTTTAAATGGGTTAATATTTAAATTTATTCCTAGAACCGATCACAATTTCTGTGAGCGACGGCTAATGTAAGGACATTTCATTCTATCTCGTGCACTTGAAAAAGAGGCCTTCATTTTTTCATGAAACAGTATTCCGAGGCCCTCAAAATGTGTAAATCCTAAAAAACATCGAGGGAATTGTTCTAAATTATTTACTTCTCGCATTTGTGGAGGCTGTCTGTTATGTTGGCATTGAAATTCTGTCGTATTTTCAATGCNGCCCCGACCTCGTCTAGTTTGCGCAACTTTCTATATAATAAATTCAATTTTATACGTGTTCCTTCCCGTTGACGTGGTCGTGTTTCTAGTAGAATCTGATAAATATTATCGCTATGGCTTTATACCGCATCAGTAATCGTGGTCAATAATATTCACTTAATAATGGTTTCTTGGCTGCCGGGTGCTTGCTTTGGTAACTCGCTGCCTGGCTGCACCATCCTCACTTTTTGATCTGCACTCACTTTTGATTTTGATCTTCACTTTCGATTTTGAACTTTTGATCTTCACTCAGTCGAGATTTTTGTTCATGCACTGCCACCACAACCCCACACAATCAGAAACTTTTTCTTCCAGAACTACTCTTTGGTTCTTTTTTTGTTCGCTTCATCACAAATGCCGTCTGGTGAAATGAAGCTTTCCTTCGTCACTCACCCGCTACTTACACGCGTTGTTCATGCAATAGCCAATATATGGTATATACAGTTTGCATAATACAATAGCTAAGAGATGTCGCCGACTGTACTACACTGTGCTGCTATATTGTTACACTCTTTTGCCTGGATAGATCTTATCAGTAAGGGTATACAATGGAATAAAGGGACACCACTCGCCATATTCTTCACTCGATGGTGTTAAAGCGGAGGTTTTTTGCACTGCAACTCGCGACGCCAGGGCCCATACTTTCAAAAAAAGTTAAGAGATCGTAAGTTCATCCGCCAATCATTGACGGCCTTTCAAGCCAAATCCACCAATCATAGACAAGAAAATAGAGCGCAAGTACTTAAGTTCACTTAGCGAGTTTTGAAAGCATGGCCCCATATTCCGATCTCGGTATGACTCAGATCGGCCAACCCTTCTCATAATAGTCCAGGAAAAATAGGGTTTGACCCGGAACAAATAGCAAAAGAAATGATTTTTTCACCAATGCTCCCGAAGGGCAATAGAATCAACATACAAAAAATCCTCTAAAATGCAAGTAGTGGAAGGGTGTCAAATTTAAGATTTAAAAAAATGGCCGCCGAATGGCAATGTAAGCCCAATAACACATTTTAAAAATATGACCGACAGTTATTTTGTGTTGAATTCATTGTTAGTTTTAATTTGTTTGTATTGTTTCATCTGAATCTTCATGATCCTTCTAATTTATTTTTCTGTACCATCAGAAAAAATTCTATTCTTCGTAGACTCTCATCTGGTGATCAATTCTGTTCTGCTCATAAACTTCATTGAGTTGTTATACTGTCGGTTGTAATTTTTATAATTTGGGACCTGATACTTTTATTATAAATCCAGCTTCGTGTTAAGGAGTTACATCAAATTCACGTCCATATCTGAAGTATTAAATGTTTTAAAAGCTGTGGAATTAATTTATTTTTATTGGCATCTGAAGGGATCCCTCAGGTTGAGGCACACACCTCTTCTCTCCATGCGCGATTTTATTTGTATTCCTCGGCCCCAATTAAAACTACGTCTTTATTATTACGTTTAATTAGATATTCCCGAGTCTATTTAATCATACGGGGTTCATCATCAGTGGCACTAATCTCAAGGATTGCTTTTCAGTTCAATGTTAGGCATCATTTCCCAAGTATATTAATTGCATCTTTCATCTGCATGACGAATCTAATCGTTTAAAATTTATTCAGTAAATGTCTTTGTCTGCCGGATTATTACGATGCTTATTGCGTAATCTAACTGTTGCATGAGGCTTTCTCTTTAGTGTCCTTTTAAATTAAAGTTCTTCAAGTTAAGTGCGTGTGTTCGGCGTCTCAATACCCAAGCTTGATCCTGCTGTAAGTGTGCCGCGTTGTCGCAGCCAAAACCAACAATCAGAGACACAATATCTTTTTCTGGCTGCCTTTCCTTTCAAAGCAGCGCCTAGAATTCTAGACAGAAATATTCGAAGAATTCATGAATGCATATTATGGGAGAATTATCAATCCTGCGCGAGCTTGATACGTTACGATGTGCGATCCAGTCTCGGAAGATCTTTCTACCAGCTCAGCTCTGCTCTTGGTACTTATTGGTGTTACCTATATAAATATTGTAGTGGTACGTCACACGGTGTTATTCACTGTTCCCGATACACTGTTAGAAAAATTACCGTTAACGGTATTACCGGCGTTTCAGTGGCCGGTCGGAACGTGAAAAGAAACATCGCGTCGCCTTTTTTATTCTAATTTTACACTAGAAAACCGTAAAACATCTGATAATAACGGAGAAACCGTTTATTTTCACGGGGCGACCGGCCACTAGAACGCCGGTGGGACCTTTTTTTCACCGTTTTTTCTAACAGTGTAGCTGGAAGAGAATTACAGTTTTGCGAGGTCTCAGAGCTTCTCGTGGGAGCCTTGCGAAGCCAAAGTGCTGGTGGTATCAAATTTTACTCGCGTCTGTGAATAATTTTACGTGCTCCTGTGAATGACTTACAATTGTAACCGGCTTTGTCGTGTTCAATTAAGTATTTTTCTTTAATCATTGTCATTAGCCGTGGGTTGTGCGATGTATGCTTCTGCATCTGAATCCAGCGTCGCATGTTCCATTTGATTCGTTATTGAAATCTGTGGTCTTTTTCTTTTTTTTTTGCTTCCTAACACGTCCGCAACGGCCGCCATCAGTCCGTTTATTGGCTCAGACCACAGCGCTGGAGACTTTATTTCGAGACGTCGGGCGTCTTTCCTGTAATTTATTCTTTCGTTGTTCCTTGAGTTTCGTCAGCTGACTAATTAATTACAGCCAAGTTAGTGATGACCGTGCATGGCGCGAACTAGTAACTAAAGCTAACAATTTTTCTTTATCAAACTTTACTTACGTTAGTGGCTATTCTTGATGAGTATTTACTATTTCTCGCCTCCGAGTTATTTGTTTACGAATATTTGTTAAATTAATAAATGTTAATGTTAATAATAGATTAAATGCTCGTAATGAATAACGAACATTTCTTGCGCAATGTTAGTAATTCATTTGGTTAGGGATGTTTCGAGGTTTGTTTATCTTGTNTTCTGACGTTAGCCACTCGCTAACTTTAATGAGAACTGGTCGCGCTGCACCGATTTCTTTGGATAATTATTGAAATTCTATAGTAAGCGTAAATATGTGAACTTTAATGGCATTTGGAACGGCTAATTAGTACTTAGAAATGGTTTTATGTCTGCACGAGGACGGAAATAAGTTTTGGTTCCTGGTTCAACGCGAAAAGGCACAAAATTCAATATGTAGACTTGAATGTTTGATTAAACACAAGTGCCTATACGGATAGTCGAGTGACAAGTGTTTCATTTTACAGATGCGCCTTACAGCTGCTGCAGTTCTGCTGCCGTAAGCCGCTGCTGGATCTACGGCAGCTCAACCCACAGCTGTTCACGCTGCTGCAGGAGCTCTGCGAGGTCAAGGTGAGGTTTATTTATTTATATTTATTTATAATAATTCACTATTCCAATTAACAGGTGAGGTTTTCTTTATAATTTGTTTGAAGACTCCTGATGTTGGAACTTAGAAGCTCCCTGCCTGAGGCAAGGCGAAGTCACCGCAACCTAACGTGACTTGGGCCATACTTTCAAAACTCGCTAAGTGAACGTAAGTACTTACGCTCGATTTTCTTGTCTATGATTGGTGGATTTTGCTTGAAAGCCCGTCAATGATTGGCTGATGAACTTACGATCTCTTACCTCTTTTGAAAGTATAGGCCCTGTTCTTCAGAGCCCGATAATAAATGAGAGAGAACAGCGATATAGGGAAGTTGTATGTAGTTAAACTTTCTATCTTTGAGCATCATTCAGTGTCACTGGACTTAAATAGAACGTGGGTGGAAACAATTTGGTCGGATTCAATTTTCGTGCATCGTATACGAATTTTTCATGGGATATAATTTACTACGAAAGTGAAAATTTTATTTTACGCAACTTCGGGCTTATACTTCATCAAGATAATGAAATTTAATCGAATAATTGATTATCAATTTCCTTCTTTTTGAAGTATTTTTTCGAAGTTCCCGGTCAGTTTTCCACGAAGCCTGAGAATAACCTGATGCTCCTGGGGCAGATATAAGAGATCAAATACACTATTCGCTGCCCAGTCGAGTGGCGTTCCAACCTCTCAGAGGTCTTGGAACATGAACTCTCTTTAGCGCATTTTCTCGTTTATGGAAAAAAGGCGCTATTGTGCTCGTCATGTCCGTCCGTTTGTCTGTCCGTGACTTCACGTTTTCGTCGACGAGAAAATGCGCTCCCTGTCACTCACTGCAGTGAGTACTGAGCTATATTTTTCAAGTCACTAGTATGAAGATTAATTCAACTGATATGTAATTCTTATATTGCAGAAGCTGCGGGAGGATCTGCTGCTGATGAAGCAGTATTTGTGCTCCTGCAGGACCGCCGTACAGGACCGTCTCCTGCACAAGCTTGCGTCCCGTCAGCACTTCGTGGACTGCCCTCACCTCTACAGCCTGCAGGACCTCTGCGACCTGCACGCTGGCCTGCTGCTCCCTCAGCTGCAGGCCGTTCATAACGAGTTCGACCTTCACATACGCACACAGTGTCAGGTTAGACATCGTCATCCGTGGCCGCGGAAATATTTATACAATTTTTACTGTTGCTGTTGACCCTCCCCGCCTCGATCACGACGCGAGGTAGGGACCTAGACCCAGTTCTGGGGCCAGCCAAGTCGGTCGCCCCAGCGGGCCAGCAGCCTCGCGGCGTTCACGGGGTCTGTCCAAAGGTTGTTGTTGTTGACCCTCCCCGCCTCGATCACGGCGCGAGGTAGTGCCTAGACCTAGTTTTGGGGCCAGCCAAGTCGGTCGCCCCAGCGGGAAGGCAGCCCCGCGTCGCGGCGTCTGCGGGGTCTGTCCAAAGGTCCCCACCGACACGGATGTGGGCAAAAAATGCTGTCGGCCTGCTTGCGGTTGGAGCGCGGCCCGGATACGGGCCCAAATCGACAGCAAATCTTTCCCCGTCCTCCGAAAGGGGGACCCGAAGCCTTACATTTTTTTTAATATTTTCCTCAGAACGTTCCTCGGACGCAGAACTTTCCGCGTGCTTTGATGTAGAAATATTATAGTCTAATATTATGAAGGAAGCTGGCTCGCCGGTTCCCTGTTAAGCTTATCAGTCTGAGGAGAGGATGACGGATGTTTCTTTATGACATTTCATTATATTCACAATTGTAGGTTGGATTTCCTTATGCGTGATTTCTGTTACTCCATGAGTCCATGATGAAAAATTGTTACGTCAATTGCTTGAATTGTAGCATCTCTACATCATCTATCATTGCGATGATTGTTTATTATTTCTTTGTCTCTGTGCAGGCTTGTCAAGGACGCGGTCACATTTGCCTCAACTGCAAAGACAAGGACGACATCCTGTACCCGTTCGAGCAGCGAGCTGTGCAGTGCAGTGCATGCTTTGCAGTGATGCACAGCGAGTGCTACATCGTACAGCGATGCTGTGCCAAGTGTGAGATGCAGGGGCGCAGAGGAGAAGCTTCCATCATCGGGGCCTTGGCCGATCTTGCGGCGCCCGTAGTGCAGAAGAGGCAGCAGCTCGCCAGGAATAACGTCTGCTGACACAGGACGTTATTTTCCCGTAGCTTCTATTCGCTTCTCTCTAGTTCTTACTGTGATAAATTTCGTTGGTTCTAAGAACTATGCAATTCGAGGCCTATAGAAGATATTATGAATAATGTCAAGATGACATTCTATTGTTCGTAATTCTCAGTTTATTCTTCATCTTCATATTCATTGAGAGCGTTCTATTCATAAGAAATTTAACTCATCTTCGATCTGTCCAGTCTATGAGGAAACTTACAGCTCATGGTTGCGCGTATTTTTTATTGAGTGTTTCATCAGAGCTTATGCTCGAAATAATTTAGACACGAGTTCCGCTAAGGAATTTCTGTGTTCCGACTGCTAGAAAATTTGCTTTGACTAATTTATTAACGCCTAACTAGTCCTTGTCAGAGCTGATAACTTATGCAGGCGACGTGCGAGCCGTGCTACCTGACGAGAAGAAATATTTGGTGCCATGCTTTCACTTCATTTACGTACTTTACGCTACTTATATTAAATTGAAATTTCGAAGCCTCGAAACTGCAGTGTCGAACGTACACGTGCTGTAACGTACCGCGCGTTCTTAACAGACTAACACACGTACCGTTCTTAACAGGTTCTTAACTGTCTACGAGTCTCGCGTAACTAAATCTGAATAATCTTATATGCTGAAATGAAACTCTGAACTTCCACTTCTATGTTCAATTTCTTGTAAAAATAATCAATTAATTTCGTATTTAGTTGTGTTAACGGCAGGTCAAAGCGTAAATGGTAAAAGAGAGCAGCGGTTTCTGACGTGAACTTGTTCAACATAATATTGAACAGATCTTGTGTGGTCGAGCGATTTTTCATGTCACCAGAATCCAATTTCTTTGCAGTCTCGAAAGATTCCGAAACCAAGATTGTTTATCAATGCCATTGGAATTTGTTGATGCTTTTTCTCTCTCATTCTTCAGGCTCACAAGGCACGGAGGAAAAGATGATCAGGGCTTGGGATGATCTATAGCTTTCTAATCCATGTACAACAACAGCGGGGCTCAAATATACCTTATAGCATTACTGCGCTGTGACTCGCGGAATCCTGGAGACCCACCGACCATTTAGTTCGACCTTCGTTTGGGAAAAGGAATTTTTAAAAACTGCTCGTTTCAGGACGAGTCGGCATTCTTTAGCGTGGCGTCGTCTCCGTGATGCCGGTTAAAGATAAGGCGCGTCCGCATATTCGTTGTGTCGTATCGTTGTGGACGTTATCTTCGTTTTAGGCTACGAATAGGCTACGAACTCTCGTCTCGATACTCTGCCCTGATAGTTTCTGACATAAATTTCATGGGCATTTCCGTTTCCTGCCTATTAACCCTCTACCGCCGGACATGAGTAACCGGAGCAATATTGTCACGCACCTACTTCAGAAAAGGATACGTTGCTAGTGAGGGCAAAATGACTTGCTCTGATGGTTGTCGCAATGTACGACAACTTTAAAATGTTCTCTGTTGCGTACAAACGTCCTCAGGTTGCTACACTCAATAGTTTACGTATAATTTGCCGCCACGTACGACAACTTTAAAATGTTCTCTGTTGCGTACAAACGTCCTCAGGTTGCTAGCTACACTCCATGTAAGTTAAAATTTATGTTCTCGTAGAGTGTCATACGGCGGTAGATAGTTAAATTGAATGTCGCTAATGGCGGCTCAGCGAGCTTATTCATAGATGCGCATTTTCTTGCTTTCCGTTATTGCCTCGATTACTTGCACCCCGCCACCTACGTTAACGTTAACTTTTTCACGCTATAATTTATTTTCTTCTCTGAGTTACGAGACCAGTGTTGTCTGACACAGTTAGACCGCAGCGCACATAACGGATGTAATCCGTCAAGGAAAGAAAGGAGGGTTGTCGAATTATAGATATTATAAAACCTAATTAAAGAATTCCAAATCATATCTTAAGACAAATTTTATTACAAAAATATATATTATCAATTGATTGCATCCAATTACTATCCGATTTCAAGATTATCCGTATTCTTCAGGTTTCGTAGCGTATTTGTTTGTTCAACAATTACTACGCAAATTCGATGCTCTAAGAACTATAATGACATGGTAGAGAAAACCTGTCGGACAATTATTGGAAAAAATTGAGATTTTAACCCGGCATTACCAAAACTTGTTAATTCCTGCAATTTTGGAAACCCAATCCTGGTATTCCCGTCATCCCTAATCACGTAAATAACAATAAACCTTTTGTATTCTAATTGTATAAAAAACCTGAAACCCATATTTTACATATTAGATAGGATCTCGTCTTTAACTTTCCCACATAAATATTATGAAATAATATAACAGTGAACAACATAAATCTTATGAACAATAAATATTATGAACCAATAACAATGAAACATTATGATAACGATAACAGGAAGATCAACGGCCAGATAGATGTATGGATATTGCTAGGTGATAACAACATGTTGTCCTCACAAGGTTTGAGCTTCAAGCTACTAGACTACAATCATAACGTTCTCGCCTGAGGCTCATTTACCTGCACATTTATTCACTCTCAAACGAAAGGCGTTTTTATCTTACTGACTTAAGATTACGAAATATACACGTAATTTTCTATCGAGTTGCGAATGCTTGCGTAATCGTGACATGTACATGATGTACGAAAAATATTACAATAAACAGAGTAAAATATAGATTATTAAATTTTTTGCTAAAATATTTTCACGTTCCTTTTGCAACATTCCTTTTGGCACAACCAAAACTATAGGCGCAATAATTCTTCTCTGGGTCACATACCTATCTATATACATCATTTATACGTCGGCTTCATCTCAACATTTTAAAATTAAAACAAAGCTCTCTTGTTTTGAGCTCGGTCACGACCTTGTTATCTTTATAACTTGTACTTAAGTCGAGTTTTCATTTTATTCTCGCATATTTTCTGTGATAATGTCTAGAACCCTCCGGCGATTGACATTAGTATAAAACATCGTATAAAACCTCTTCAGGGATAATGTCTAGAACCCTCCGGCGATTGACATTAGTATAAATACTAAACGTCGTATAAACCTCTTCTGGGATAGTTTGTTTAGGACAAAGAGCCGCAGATGTCCACAGGCGTGACCTGACCATGATCAGTGTTGGTATTGGTGACGAAGGAGCAATGAAGTCTCTTGTTTGACTCGACTCTGTTGAGGGGAACGCTGGGTCTGCGTTGGGCGTCGCGCAGCGCAGCCTGCGCGTCGGCCGGCGAGCGCGTGAGTTTCGGCAGGTCGTCGGCGCAGGCGCTGCGCAGGTCGGCGCTGGAACAATGCAGTAGCGGCGCTGATCCATCGGCGTCCAGCGTGTAGTTGCGGTCGTACAACTCGTCCCCTGCCAAGACAACATCGACACGCAATGATTAGTTGCTGCCTAGAAGAAAATACATGCAAAAAATCTTTGAATATGAAAATTTGCTAGCATAATTACACAACAGAAGAAGTATTAACAAAAAATATAACTCAGTACTCACAGCAGTGAGTGACAGAAATAATAAAACAATACGAAATCGAAGAACAATCTCGTCGGCGAAAACGTGGTCACAGACGGACGGACATGACGAGCACAATAGCGCCTTTTCTCCATAAAAGAGAAAATGCTCTAAAAAGTCACTTTAAAAGCAGAAGAAGCATCACTAAAAGTACCAGGCAGCGTGGTGATGAAGCTGTCGAGGCTCTTGTACACCTGCGGCGTCCACGTGTGCACGGCGGCCGCGACGCGCGCCCCGGCGCCCGTCCTGCTGGCGACGTGCGCCGCCACCTCCGCCAGACTCCTGAAGCGCGCGAGACGACCGAACTCGTACAGCTGCAGTTAACATTAAATTAATAATAAATATTATAAATGCTTCAGGAGGTGATGAGCTTTAATAGTAATATAGGTACTTATTGACATTGTTCTAATTTACGTCGTAAACAATGATTGAATAGTGAAGAAAATTTTAAAATTTCAGGTGGATTTTTTTTTTATATTTGAAGAGGACAAACCTGCGGAGGAGCGAGCCATGAACTGCCACACTGATGATCCTGCACTGCAGCAGACGGTCGCACCACCTGCCACGGTACAGTAGTTAGTGTACCACCTGCCACGGCACAAAAGTTAGTGTACCAGCTGCCACGGCACAAAAGTTAGTGTACCACCTGCCACGGCACAAAAGTTAGTGTACCACCTGCCACGGTACAGTAGTTAGTGTACCACCTGCCACGGTACAAAAGTTAGTGTACCACCTGCCACGGTACAGTAGTTACCTGCCACGGCACAAAAGTTAGTGTACCACCTGCCACCGCACAAAAGTTAGTGTACCACCTGCCACGGCACAAAAGTTAGTGTACCACCTGCCAACAATCTGCCATAAGGCTAGTACCCGGCAGGTCGTCGGCACTAGCACGACTGGCTATAGTCGTACTAGTGCCTACTTACCTTCTTCTATGTTAACTAAACTCTAGTCCAAGTATTGCTTAAGTGGTAATAAAAGCATCAGAAAGTCAGTCGGTCTCTTGATGTAGAATTTACTACGGCTTACCAATCAAGCAATACATGAAAGATCATCCATTCTACTGTATCGCGTGATATCGTGCCCTGGGATGTCATGGCCGCGAAACCATTTAAGCCTTGAGGGTCATGGATTAAGAGACAGCAACAGCAACAAAGAAGGGACAGAAAACAACAAAGAAGGGACAGACAGCAACAGCAACAAAGAAGGGAGAGACAGCAACAGCAACAAAGAAGATACAGAAAGCAACAAAGAAGGGACAGACAGCAACAGCAACAAAGAAGGGAGACAGCAACAGCAACAAAGAAGGGAGAGACAGCAACAAATGAGGGACAGATGAGCCGCAGTTGGGCGCTTGTGCACAATAACTCGGGAAGTTCAGGAGCCTGATGCCCTCCAACGTGTTAAACTGACGTCAATACGTGGGCTCTTAAAGAGAAGAATTGCATGCAAAAGTTTAAATATCTGTTGTTGTAATTGCCCATCCTGGTAATGGCGACTAGAGGGGGAGTGATACGTCAGTTTTTCCGGGCACTTGGTGCCACTGGTAGTTCCACGACCATCACTGGTTCGCTGACCCGCCAGAACCATTTTATCGCTTTACACAACACCCTGGACAAGCCAGGTACTCATTTATCAACCAGAGTTGTATGAATGGATGAGTTGA
This sequence comes from Hyalella azteca, assembly GCF_000764305.2. Classification (NCBI taxonomy): domain Eukaryota; kingdom Metazoa; phylum Arthropoda; class Malacostraca; order Amphipoda; family Hyalellidae; genus Hyalella; species Hyalella azteca. The sequence goes on along the minus strand of NW_025931942.1, from coordinate 7,739 downwards.
CCATGAGCTAAGCTTCCCGGAAGAACTTGTCCTCAGTGGGACTCGAACCCGGGCGCTGGGTGCGAGAAACAGAGATCCCGGGCGCTGGGTGCGAGAGACAGAGAACCCGGGCGCTGGGTGCGAGAGACTGAGTCTCACCACTGCACCACCATAGTTTAAATATCTCGCCACAGATCATCAGATGACACAATAAAAGTCTCAGTGAGCGAAAGACGAGCTTTAATTAGGCAAAGCCTAAAAATGAGGACTTAATGGGAGCATTGACGTTATAATTGAAATGACATAATTGGAATTTCAGCTAGTGAAAGAAAGGCCTGAATTAAGAAAAGACTAAAATGAATACCCCCGAGTAGCTGGGATATCTTATTTAAAATTAAATAATTTAAATTCCAGCAAATGAAAAAGTCCAGAATCTAATGACCACCCCCGAGTAGCTGGGCTATCTTATTTAAAATTAAATAATTTAAATTTCATCAAATGAAAAAGGCCAGAATCTAATGACCACCCACAAGTAGCTGGAATATCTTATTTGAAATTAAATAATTTAAATTTCAGCATGTAAAAAAAAGGGTCAGAATTTAATTAATTGGAATTTCAGCAAATGAAAAAGGGCCAGAATATAAATAATTTAAATTCCAGCAAATGAAAAAGGCCAGAATTTATTGACCACCCACAAGGAGCTGCGAGCTCTCGCTGCAGGCGGACATCATGTGAGGCAGGAGCTCGAGGTGCGGCAGGAGCGCCGTGTAGAACATCGTGTCGTAGCGCGCCGTCAGGTAGGTGATGGGCGTCAACCATGCCCACCACTCCACCAGCCCCTCCACCCACGGCAGCAGTGCGCCCTTCATGCCTCGGGTGCTCGCAAACATCTCTGCAAACTGTTAATCTCATTTATTTCAATCCAAAAAAGATTAATGTTATAATAAAATAAGATGAATGTTATAATAAAATGAGATGAATGTAAAAGGTACTTACAGCCCCCGCCCCAGCTACCCTACAGGTGCTGTTATTTGTTATAACCTAATGTTATATAAAATAAGATGAATGTTATAACAAAATAAGATGTATAGTTCGACAAGCCCCTGCACCCACGGCAGCAGTGCGCCCTTTGTGCCTCGGGTGCTCGCAAACATCTCTGCAAACTGTTAATCTCACTTATTTCAATCCAAATAAGATGAATGTTATAATAAAATAAGATGATGGTTAGTAAAAGAAAAGCCCGAAATAGGGAAAGGCTGAAATGAATACCCTCTAAGTAGCTGGGATATCTTATTTGTAATTTCACCTCACAGGTAAAAAATTCATTATTTATACCACTCCGGGAGTACGGTACAAGTTGAATTTTAGTGAATTTATGTATGGAAAATACATCATATCTATGTAATACATGTTCAACATACAGCTTTGGTCACTGAAAGTATGTTTTGATTCACAAAAGCCATCAGTAAACATAGTTGACACTCGCAACCTACTCAATTATATTCTATTGAATTATCTACTTCAAAGATTCACGTTCATCTTCATTTCAAAAAAATAGATATTACAAATTTTTGTCATTCTCAAAAGGATGAAAACATATAGGTACATGATAGAATAGTAAAAATTTTTAATTTTGATAACAAACATTTAATAAAATGTTTCAGCCTACTAAAAAGCAACCAGTTGTTTCATTGTTTTTATCCCTGCTGTTTTTCCCTTGACATAAATTGCATTCCAGAATTCAATTAAAATAACATCATTCACCTTTGCAGGTTCAGCATTAACTGCAGCCCGCCATCCCTTCAAGTTCTCCCCCATAACTGCCCCATATCTTGTATGTGTTTTCATAAGCTCTTCGTTGGATAATGTGCTGTTCATTGAGATAGGATATGCCCCGTGCTCAGTTAAAGCAATGGGATCACTCGGCACTCCGGCAACGACAGGCCGAGCGAGCAGCAATCCTGTCTCTTCAAAAGTTTCCCGTAGAGCTGTGAGTCGCAAGGAGAACTCGGGCAACATCATCGCGTCTTCTGTTTGATTTGGCAACATTTCCATTTGCTTGGCAAGACTCCTGTATGTTCCAGCTCGCAGAGCATCAGGCTGTCTAAGAAACAACAACAGACCTGTTTAATTTATAATAATTACAATATTGTTTTTAAAAAGCTAGCAGAGCATCAGGCTGTCTAAGAAACAACAATAGGTTGCAATAATAATAATGCAATATTGTTCTCAATATGTTAATCATGACTCCATGTTAGTTATGATATCAAACAGTTCCATGACTGTTTTGATTTCAAAATTGCAGGAATTGTGAAGCTCAGACAACAACAGGCTGCTCTGATAGGGTAAAATATTTTATGTCTTGTGACATAAACCTTGGGCACTTAGGAAGTAAGTAATTGCTATTTATGCATATTCACCTTGAAGTATAAACATAATAAAATAGCCAAGAAAAAAATGCAAGAATAAGCTATATCCATTATGAAGAAATTACCATAAATATTTTGGCTGCTATTCCATGGCTGAAAGTAACAACAGCCAGGGATAAATCTGTATACTGTTACTTATGCTAATGGCCAACACTAAACAAATAGAAATTGTTGTCACGGCTTATGAACAAAGTGTTCTCACTACATATAACAGATCATGCAATTTAAAATAAAATTAAATCTTCTCATAGTTTCAAAGTATCACCTGAATAATTGATTGATTTTCTGAGATGACACTTCACACTTGCTGAAGAGCTCAAGCCATGCTGGGTCTGCGTCTGCAACGTCATGAACACCTCCTGGGGACATGAACACTCGATTGAATAATAAAAATTTTCACATACCATTCAACTTTCACAAATATATTTTCAATAATATTTAGATGAAATGCTCAAAATCTGGTACCAGAATATAAAATTCATACTTATGATTCTGCATGAAAAAATTACATAATCAGGATTTCCAGCCATGAAGTTTTACTCTTTCTCAAATACTGAGATTGGCAATATCAAGTAAAAGTCTTTGTCATATTTATATAGTCACCTTAACCAACTGTTGCTTACAAAAATGCAGTTTTTGCTCTTGTCTCCTGATAACCATGCCTCCATACAAACCTGATGCGCATCCTCACTGACCTGCGGACCCTTTTTAATCTGCTAGCTGCTTTAGGTTATCTTTGTTTTCATTCGGTTTCAAATGATCAATGCGCTTTTGAAAGTGTGAATATAAAGGAACCACCACTCTTGACATGCATCTTGTGCAATTATTTTAAAAGTAACTATTTTCTAAAAATCATTCTATTATCATGTTAATAAAATTCCATTTTCATGTTTTTGTATTCATCAACCATAAAATTCATGGACAAGTTCATTTTTTTTCTGTCTTGCATTTTTGCATAGCTTTAAGTTTCAGGCATATATATTTTGCCACCAATCCATAGGGGAGTTTAATCCCAACAGAGGTTAAACTTCAGCCACATTATGATCAATCCAGGGCTACTCATGCTCTCGATACATGCTTCAAAACTCCCAATGCAAAAAGGTGAAATTGGGTTCTAAATTGAGCAGGAATATTAGATTGCAACATATGATTATTAGCTTAGTGATAGGACAATAACAGGAAAATATAATAGATAAAAAATTGCAGAAGCCAGCAGCATATATACTCACCAGGGAACACTAGGGCATCTGGCATAAATTTGCTCTTAGAACTTCTCTTAAGTAGTGTAACTGCATAATCTTCTGGACCAACCTCCTGGATGGAACCAGAGGAAACATTTTATACATTTTATCAATAAACTATCTAATGTATTTTTACAATCATTGAATTATTTTTTAACCTTACTTGGAGTGAAATCTGAATAAAAACCCACAAAACACAATATTTAAACAATATTGTGATAGACAATATAGCAACTGATAAAGGATAAAATTATTAACATTTTGTGATCTAATTCCAATTCCAGATCTTCAAGCCTAGGCTGGCCTAAAATGCACCCGTAACTGCATCCTACCTACATTTACTCCTATACTAATAATTTATGAAAGTAAATTAACCATGAGACAAAAAGATGCTGCATTTTAGGTACTAGCTCAAGAATGGCTGGCAATCAGCCAGTCACATCATGATGGTTCATTCCATTGGTTACTCCTGCCAAAAATAAAGACTGGCTCCATAAACAGCTGCACAAAAAATAGAAGACATGTATTTAGAACATAGAGACAAAATTTATGTTGACATAATTAAATCCCAAATTCAGAAAAAAATGCAAAGGAACAATAAAACTCAATTATTATTGAGACTAGTATTATCAAAAGCTCATTAGCAATAAAAATTTCTTAATGAGTATTATCAAAAACTCGCTAACAATTATAGGTTGGTATGAACAGTAAGCATAAGGTTTCCATTTCAAAGCATTTAGCAATTCTAAAATTGTCAAATCTGAGGTAGGTACCAGAGGAGCAACCCAAAATTTTAAAATCAATCTCAGCCACAGCTACATCATATCATGCCTTTGTATTTACCCCACTAATAAGTACTACAACAGAGCTATCTACTCTGGACTGATAGTTACAGTTATGCTAAAGTATGAATGCAGAGACAAGACCTACTGTCTTGTGACAGCAGAGAAGTTGATGGTGCATGTACAGATAGAATGAGATGAAAGATGAGTGCCTTGTGTGTGCTGGAGGTGTGATGTATGAACTGTGTGGCACCTGTTAATAGAATATGAGGTGCAAAAAAACAAAATGAAATGTGGAAATGTACGATGGAAGTTATTCTGGATTAGGAGGGAGAGTGAGAGTAAAGGCAGGGAGTACATTGTAAGTAATTTTGGGTCTGTCAGAGGAATAAAATATGGCTGTGATTGAGAATTCAAAACGTTATTTTTAAGGCATTTTCTCATTTATGGAAAAAAAGCACTATTGTGCTTGCCATGTCCGTTTGTCTGTCTGTCAGTGACTTCACATTTTTGTTGATGAGAAAGTGCGTTCTCTGTCACTCACTGCAGTGAGTACCGAGTTATATTTTTAAAGCATGTGGAGAGTGAGAGAGAGAGGAGGTTGCCAATAACCTAGATGAATTGATAAGTGACAATAAAGAATAATCAAATGAACAATATTCATAACAAATATATATACCTACTCTAGTTCCTTCATCAAACGGTATTTATATTTTTTAATTTGGCTCCTGGAATCTTATGAAATATTTCCCTTTCTGGCTAAACTTCTTTGGTTTTCTGGGATACGTGCAGACTACATGTTGAGGCATCATGAGCATGAGCTGCATGGCTGAACAAGGCAAAGGTCTAACATGAAGTTTTCATGCCTCTAATTCCAGCTGAAGGAGTTTATATTAAAAAATATAACTCAGTACTTACTGCAGTGAGTGACAGAGAGCGCATTTTCTTATTGACAAAAACTTGAGGTCACGGACAGACAGACAGACAGACGGACGGACGGTCATGGCGAGCACAATAGTGCATTTTTTCCATAAATGAGAAAATGCGCTAGAAAGTAAACTAATTAAAATTTTGTTTTCTTCATGTGATGGCATTGTCAGTTCAGATGTTAAGCAATTATTTACCAAAACTTCTACAATTCTTTTCATAATAATGCCAGTGTATTCCACATAATAAATTTTTACATCTAGCAATTACTAAAATTCATATAAATATATAAATATAATATTACTGCCAAAGTAATTACAATATTTATCATCCCATTTATTTGGATGTTGCATTATAATCACAAGCACTTATTATCATCGTTTGACTATTAACCTCATTAGGAAGAATGCAATTTCATTCATTCATGAAAAAAATCAGGCTTCAAGCAGGTTCACTTGATTTGATTTATCTATGATGTTTATGAATGGTTAGATTGTTGTTATTTATATTTCAGAGCTGAGGTTAATGTCCTCATAAAAGATGAAAGTTGTTTACATTCTTATAATTTAGTTTTCTAAGTGAAAACTATAAAAATATTTTTTTAAAGCCACATTTTTTTAAAGAAAAATATTGTTATTCAAACTGATGCTTTCATTAAATTGCATCACTACTCAACTCATCGTGAATTCTTTGTCTTTCATTTTAAGCTAATTATAATTTAAATACAGTTATTGGTGAACAGGCATGATCCATACATGAGTAGCAGTGAGTATCTGTATCAAATAATTTTTTTATCCATTTGAGTGAAATTGGCAACTACCATCTGTTGTCTTTCATTTTAAGCTAATTATAATTTAAATACAGTTATTGGTGAACAGGCATGATCCACACATGAGTAGCAGTGAGTATCTGTATCAAATAAATTTTTTATCCATTTGAGTGAAATTGGCAACTACCATCTGCACCTATTTTACACCAGCTTCAGAACAGTACAAATACCTATACATAATGAAGCCATCAACTACAACCTATTCAGAATACAGCGTCCAGAGCTCAGGGTATTTACATCTAGGTACAGTGTAGAGCTCAGGGTACATATATCTAGGTACAGCGTCCAGAGCTCACGGAACATATATCTAGGTACAGCATACAGAGCTCAGGGTACATATATCTAGGCATGTACAGCATACAGAGCTCAGGGTACATATATCTAGGTATGTACAGCATACAGAACTCAGGGTACATATATCTAGGTACAGCATACAGAACTCAGGGTACATATATCTAGGTACAGCATACAGAGCTCAGGGAACATATATCTAGGTACAGCATACAGAGCTCAGGGTACATATATCTAGTTACAGTGTACAGAGCTCACGGTACATATACCAAGGTACAGCATACAGAGCTCAGGGTACATATATCTAGGAACAGCATACAGAGCTCAGAGTACATATACCAAGGTACAGCGTACAGAGCTCAGGATACATATATCTAGGTACAGCATTCAGAGCTCAGTTTAATATTTATGGATTGCTGCATAAATGGTTCAGCATTCACCTTCTTTTAAAGCAGATTACAAAAGTGGCAACATGAGTATCTTGGACCTAAAATATTTTAGAATTAGATATTGAACATCAGCGGGGCTGTGGACTAGGAAGTCCTAAACTCTCATAAGGTCATAAGTTGCAACAGTAAAGTAAAGGAGTCAATTAAAGAAAGTAATAATAATAAGAAAATTTACCTTCCAGTGGGTGTATGTTGGTGAGAATGCAGCTGTACATTTGCTTATTAGTATCAAACTTGAAGATTTTCTCACTAACCCCATAGCCATTTTTGAGAATTGATGCACTTAAAAAGAAAGTTGATGGAACAGAATAATCCAAGTTGATTTGCACTCAATTTAAATTTTTTCTTACTGTAAAAAAAACAGTGTACGTATTAACTTGTAAATTAGGCATCACAAAAAATAGACTTTAGTTGAAAAGAGCACCAAGTGAGTGCTTATGTTAATTGCTAAATTATGCTCATGAACCACACATATACAATTTTCTCTTGGTATTGCTAAGCATTTATCAAGCATAGACTTATCTTAGCATTGGTACTTTGGCTGAAATACATTGGTGCCACCAACTGGTCACATCATGTATGAAACGTAGCTCATTTGTCTTAGGAGGAGGCACACATTAATGGGAATTCTGGTTGGGTTGTGACAAATTGCAAAGAAGGAACTGCAGACAGGCCAAGTTCAATAAGGCAAATAACTGATATAAGCAAAGAAGATGAACACAAAAGATCTCTTGTAATAATAACATTATTCATGAAATAAAGGGTTTCAAGCAATGTCTTAATACTAAATTACGTAAAATGAACATATTAAA
>NW_025931941.1:0-367 GCF_000764305.2 Hyalella azteca | reverse complement strand
CGGTTTCTTCGCATCATTGAGCTAAAAATTTACTACTCAATTATTCAGTATAATATTTGTCAGAGTTCTGATCATTTCTACAAATTAACATTCGGTTTCTTCGCATCATTGAGCTAAAAATTTACTACTCAATTATTCCATATAATATTTTGTGAGAGTTCTGATTCTTTTCACAAATTAACTTACGTTTTCTTCGCATCATTATGCTAACAATTTACCACTCAGCCTTTTAACGACAATTCTTCCATAACGTAAGCATAAACCATCTATGAATTGTATTAATACATGGGCATGAAAAACAGAGCTTGAATTCTTCAGTTCAGTTCAATTAACTCACAGGACCAATGCAATTTACTTGCAACATTAC
>NW_025931940.1:0-692 GCF_000764305.2 Hyalella azteca | reverse complement strand
TGGCCGGTTATTGTTTCACGGCTCCATCCTGCTAAAGCGCGACCAGCCCGGCTAAACCCGGCGCCGGTCTCGGCTCAAAATTTTAACTGGGATTTTCGGCAGTTAATGCATGTTCAGCCTCGCTTGACAGCGACCTCGAACTAATACCTCACGCGTATTCATGGATTCTCATTTTCAAGGCAAATTGATACCTTACTGAGTCTGTTTTTACAGTTTACCCGATAATGATAACAAGTGAAAGTGGCAAAAATGAAATAGAAACTTTCTTTGTGGCTGCCGTAGAGGCGCTCCTTCTTTTGTTCCTGATGCATAGATGGTTTATAAATTTTCAGCATTTCATTGCATTTGTATTTCAGCGTATACTTTAACTAATTAGTCTCGTTTTCATATTTTAAAATTTTTCATGCAATACGAAATTTTTCTTAACGCCGGATATTCATTTATACACTTAGTGTCAGGAAGACGCCTTCATTGTAAATAAATCTCACTGTAAATTTTCAGCATTTCATAGCATTTGTATTTCAGCGTATACTTTAACAAATTAGTCTCGTTTTCATATTTTACATTTTTTCAAGCAATACGAAATTTTTCTTTACGCCGGATATTCATTTATACACTTAGTTTCAAGAAGACGCGTTCATTGTAAATAAATCTCCATATGATGATTTATCGATTACCGGATCGCTGACTAT
>NW_025931939.1:0-370 GCF_000764305.2 Hyalella azteca | reverse complement strand
GAGGGTGGGAGCGGGGGTAGGGGTGGGGCTCAGAGCAAAGGTAAGGGTGGGAGTGAGGTTTTGGCCTATGGCAGGGTTAGGGTTGAGGGAGGAGAGGGAAGGGAGAAATGGTAAAGCTGGGAGGGAGGGAAATGGAGGAGGCCGTACTGGGTATGCCTGCATGCCGAACAATACTAATATAAACGTATCTACAATATTCGTGTAGCAATATAAACGTATCTACAATATTCGTGTAGCAATGTGAACGTATCTACAATATTCGTATAGCAATATATACGTATCTACAATATTCGTATAGCAATATAAACGTATCTACAATATTCGTGTAGCAATATAAACGTAGCTACAATATTCGTGTAGCAATATGAAC
>NW_025931938.1:0-4269 GCF_000764305.2 Hyalella azteca | reverse complement strand
ATAAAATCGCCGCGTCAGCAAGAACGAGACGAGAGAATGGGAACACGTGCAAGGCTACAGAGCAAACAACAAGCAATCGAAGAGCTCCTAGGCACCACACAGCCTGCTCTCGTGGATGTTCAGTCAGTTAACACTGAGTTACTCATTAACACATGTTACTCATTTCAATCTAGAGCGTAACTATCGCTGGCATAATCGCGATCTAATATTTAGAGGAGTAATAGGCCAACATTTTAATGAAAATTATCGCAATAAATGATTAGAAATTCACACATCTGTAGAAATTGAATTTAGAGCGCACTGTCATGAACTTACTGTACCATGCATGATAATGTTATGTTTATGATGCGAATGAACCTTTGTTAATGATATCATGAAAATGCAAGTCCATCATTTTGTTTGTTGAGTCGAATAAATTTCAGAATAGTTTGAAAGTTGGTAGTTCATCCACTAATCAAAGCTGAACAAGTTTTGGACTTATTATCACTTAGATCGTGCAATTCAATAGTTTCGTCCAAACCATATCAGCCGTCCAAAAATATTACAAATTCCAATCAGTGGAAAAACAGAAACTTGGCTTCAGCAGGGGCTTCGATGATTTTCGTCGTTTTAGCTACGTCGGAAATTGATTTAGAATAAATTTTAATAAATAAATGTCTAAAGCACAGATATGAAAATTTGAGCAGACTTTAGTGCATNATTTTCGGTGTCAACGATTAAGGTTAGGACATGACAGGCCACATCAGGCCTACTCTTCAGCGCCGTCATCACTTTGTTATGTCTCGCTTGTCGCCGATTATTATAGCTATCGCACAATTTTATAGCATGCTGAGTCTCGAAACCACGCTCCGCTCCTATGTTGGTGATCTTAACCACCCGGACACCTTGCTGATAGAGACAAAAATTTCTTTACAGCTAAGTGAGGCTTCAGCTTGCTACTTAGTGTTCCAAATTTGTTGATCTTAACCATCAGTAATCATGCTGACAAATCATAGATCTTTTAAATTCAATGATAAGGTTAAACTTAGAAAAGAAGTTTGAAATTGATTGGAAGTTTTGAATTTCATGCGAAGTTTGAAATTAGTTATACTCAATTTAGACATTGACTCGTTTCCAAGAATATTTAAAAAGTTAGGATTGAAGTACCATTGAACGTGTATAGTGACCATTGTTAAAGTCATATGATCATGATGACTTAAATGACATAAATTAATTATAAGTAGCGTAATATCACATTCAAGCATAAATAAATTCCAAGATGAAAATATTTTTATACTCGTACAATTATTTGAAGTGCTTCAGTAAACTAATAACTTCAACTTACTCGTTTCCATTGTCTATGAAGTTTTACTATAGACATTATTAAATTTGTTGCAAGTAAACTTAACTTAGACTCCCTCCTATAAACGTTTAGGCTCGATTCAAGACTTGCTTCTTTCCGAAGGAACATTGAATTGGCGTTCGTATTCGCAGTGGAGGAGTGGATTTGTAAGTAATTCAAATACTGTAACTAATTGGTCTCATAATCGACAGAAGAAGATCTTAGCAATTATCGTAGGGCGACTCCGAACAACTGAAATCTAGAAACGATTTAAAACCTACCGTCCGTTGAAAAGATTTGATCAAAAGGCCAGTCTATTCAAGAAAAATATAAGAATCGGCGACAGGCCTATCCAGGCCTATTCTTCAATGCCGAAGATACTATAATACTATACTACCCTAAAGGTAAAGCGATTTGGCGGAGATATTCTAATGTATTCCCGTTGCCCGCATGGAGCTCGAGGCGTGAAAAAATGTCGTCTATATAGGAGTTGACAATTGCTGTTTTTCTATGCATAATAAGCTTAAAAATTGAGTAAACATTATACGAGTTTGCGCAAATTCAATATTCATTCACAAATCATAAACATTATCCGCGTTGATCTCACCAATGACAAGTATTCCTAAAATATCTTGCGAGCGACGGAACATAATCCAATGACGCATTGCTCATGAATAAAAAAAAAGAGCTTTTTGGCGACGTTCAAGAGAATCAAGAGAGAGATATTCTTCTGTGTTTCGGTTTTACACGACGAATATTAGACATGTGTAAGATTGTGTAAGATTTACAGAGCCAGATATGCCGCTCAGAAGAATAGATTTTAAAACAAATTTTGCTCATGGATTCAAAGCAAGTTATACACAAGCAAATCATACACAATGCAGCTATAAAATTAATACTTTTATTGAAAACAATTTTGGGGAGACAGACCTATCAAAAATATTTTTGTAAAAAGTTATGACGTTTTACCCAATCGCTAGGTTCCTTTTTATCAACGGAAGGCTTTAAAAGTTAAGAGCGAAGCGTAACTGGAATCTGATCTTGAGTAAAATTTCATGTTTTGCGAACTTAATGACAGGACGATCGGTTATCATGCGATAACCCCTCAGGGGGGACTTCTGACGGGTGTCTGTGCTCGTCAAAAGTCCTATGGGATTTCGCGCTCCTAGGGGGATTGTTCCTGAGCGCCCTACCGCTGAGCTCGCGGTGTCTGACTGCAGGTCTCAGTTGTGGGGTCAAGTTATTATGTAGGTAGGATTCCTTAAATTTCCCTTCTCTGTCTCTCTCGTGCGGGCGGCCGACGTCCCGTGTAANATTTAAAAATAATTTTTTTGTTCAGTATTAAAAAAATTAAAAATAATTTTGTCTGCTAGAAACCATATAATCGATATTTAACACACTTCTACCTGTCCAATCGATCTGAAATTTTGCACACTTGCATAAAGTCAGAGACAATGCATGAATCAGTTGACAGAACAAATAACTTTAAAGGTTTACAAAATTTATATGCATTAAAAAGTTTTGAAAAAGATTTTTTTATACATAAAAATAAAATTAGAAATTCACTGTGCATGTCTAACATCGGAGACACAGGATTCTTTAGAAGTGTTGTCTTTAAAAAGTAATTTTTAAACGCATTTTGTTCTGTTCATTATTATTACCTTCAGTTACAATAAGAATACTTTATTTTATCCTACATACGTCATGTAAATCATTGCTCAACATTGCTGAAGTGTTGCAGTCTTGATCATCTGTGCGTCACTGTAGCGCAGTGATTATGCACCGCGGCACCGAGATGGAGGAGCGAGGCGTGGGTTCGAGCCCCGGGAAGCTCAGTTAATGTCTCGGTGTCGCTAGTACAGCGCTTAGTCACCGTCGGAGAGGTGATACTTTTAGCATGGCCTTGGGTGTGTCCCTAAACACTCTGGGTATGTTACCTGAGGATCTTAGGGTCTTATTGCAATCAGTAAACACGTTGCAGGGCGCTGTCCGCGTGTGTGTGGTCGAGGCTCAAGATCTTCGCGCGCACGATTTCCTGAGGAAGGTCGACCCATACTGCGTGGTGCGCCTGGGCGCTGAGCACTCGGTCACGGCCTGCCTGAAGAACTCCAACAACCCTTGCTGGGGACACTGGGCACAGGTGACGTTCACATGCAGTACGAGATTTGTTGTTACTTCAATAACTTATACCCAGCTACTTTTAAATCTAGAAATATCTTTGTGCATCAATTCAGTCGTTATTGATGTTTTTATATCGAAAGATGACTTACAGTACTTTCTTGGTCTATTAACAGTTTGTGTAATGACTTCAACAATATTTAACACGTTGCCACGCTATAAGGAATGCCTTTGTTTATGGACAATGCCAAAGTTTAATCCCTCTAATTGGATAGATTCGATTCTTGCAATTATATTAGTGCTGCAAACGTGTGCTTATAATATTTGTACAATTTCGGAGGCAACGTTTTATCCATAATCGCCTCGTGCGTTAAGCGTCTCGCTATAACCTTGCAGGAGCAGTTATTTGGTTCGTCTTTTAAAAAATGGATTTTGAATGTTTTTTTATTATACGTTGATCGCAAAAAATAATAATTTCGGAAGGTTTTCTTTAATAGAATTTTCGATATAATTTGTTCTAATTTTAATTGGCGACTGAAATCGGATTAGCAGCTGACGGCCGCATCGTCAGCTGGTAGAGGAAGCCTGTGCGCTGAAAGCAATCAAAACGAAGCAATGCAGTGGTCACTCGGGGCCACCTCGTATAATCTAACCAAATACTTATTAGGGATCCTATTGAAATAAACGGATCAAGCTAAGACTTGAGGCGCAAGCCTCAGCTGGGGAGTATATTGGCAAATAAGCCTGTAATATGGAACATTTAATATAGCAAAGAAATTTGTAAGGAATTGTATTGTCCCATGAAGCTCAAACTATTAAGATAAAAAAGC
>NW_025931937.1:0-1585 GCF_000764305.2 Hyalella azteca | reverse complement strand
ATATCTTTCAATAGTACTTACTTTGAATTTTATGAGTAACTAACTATTCATAATTATTCGTACCCTCTTATTCCAGATCATTTATCGTAGTAGATTTAGGAAGAACTATTAAATTAAATACAAATATTTACTTAAATAAACACTTAAAGTATATAAAAAGATCTATTAAATTCAGTGTTATTAAGCATTGTAATATTTTTCTCCGCAAAGTTTGATAATATATTTTTTTACAATTTAGGGAAAAGCTAAAATTTTGCTAAAAGTTTGAAGATGGCAAAGAAAAAGGAGCTTAGTAATGATCTCAGAAACAAAATTGTACATTTCCACAAAGAAGGGCTGGGACATAAAGAAATATCTAAGAAATTTGATGTTCCTACGTCTGCAATACAGAGCATTACAATAAATTAAAATATAATTCACTGTGGATAACCTGGTTGGTTGAGAAGGAAGGGGAAAAATCTCCCCTATAGATGTGTTAGTAACATAATACGCTCCGTTTGCATCAATCCTAGGATCATTAACAGGGAAATTCTGTCAAATTTGGATGTTTCTGGCATGAAGGTATCAAGACAAACACTGCAAAGAATAATGCGTCGTAACGGACTGAAGGGTTATCGACCCAGGAAAACCCCTTTGCTAACAGAAAAGCATGTGAACGCACGTATGCAGATTGCTAAAACTCCTGTCGATTCCCGAATCTCATTTTTCTCCAAGATTTTGTGGAGAGATGAGACTAAAATAGAATTATTCGCCTATGGATATAGCTTACGTTTGGAGAAAAAATATAACTCAGTACTCACTTCAGTGAGTGACAGAGAGCTCATTTTCTCGTCAACGAAAACCTGAGGTCACGGACGGACGGACGGACAGACAGACAGACGGACATGGCGAGCACAATAGTGCATTTCTCCATAAATGAGAAAATGCGCCAAAAAAAGGTGAGGCTCATAATCCAAAGAACACAATCCCAACATTTTCCCATTGATGTGAACACAATCCCAACATGATTTTCACATCAATGTCATGTAATGGCCTAGTCAAAGTCCCGATCTCAATACAATTGAGAATTTCTGGCGAGTACTGAAAATAGAGGCGAAAAAAGACAACCTAAAAATTTGGAAGAATTGGAACAGTATGCCAAGGAAGTATGGAAAAAACTTAGCGTTGATACATGCGGGAGCTTTGTTGACCATTACCTTAGGTGTTTACAATAAGTTATCTAGAGTAAAGGCCATGCTATTAACTATTGAGTCAGGGTATGAATAAATTTGGTCATGAATCAGCTTTATGTTTCTTTTCTATCTCAATACAAAACTGAAAAAATACTATTTTTGGTTTCAAAATACCATTTCTATAGGTTCATAAATGGTTTACATCTGCTTTAAAGTTTTAAATAATTATTTTTTGGTCAATTTCTCATAATTTTTTGAAATGACGTCAGGGTATGAATAATTTTGGGCACAATTAAGTGTATACGCAAAAACTGGGAAATGTACTCTGGGGCACCTCGTGGTTAACGCGTCCACTACGAACTAATCATCGAGTTCGAACAAGTTTATAAGTTGTGCTTTGGGATAAACAATCA
>NW_025931936.1:0-1537 GCF_000764305.2 Hyalella azteca | reverse complement strand
ATCTAGCGAGCAACTACCAGCGAGTGCTCCAAGTAGTGTGTGACTGTATAAATATGGTAAGACACGAGCTATTACCCGACCTTCATGTACATTAAGCCCGTCTTTTATTGAATATGAACATCTGATATACATTTTTCTAGTCATATGTGTGTTTATGTTCGGAGCCTTGCACCACGAATATATATAGGGGCTGTTCGGGCGCGTATCCAAGATACTTATCAGGTAGGGATATGACTTAGTGGGAGAATAGGAAAAGATTCAAAGAAAAGGTATAAAGGATTGGATCAAAAATTGAAATTTGTTCGTGCAATTGTTATATATAAATTTAATTTTAAACGCGCAAAATAATGTTTTCCATACTTTAAAACGGAAGCAAAATGGGAGTGCTATCTTCAATATAAAATGTTAGTGTTAAAGGATTTTTATCCAATTAAAATAAGCCTTATTAATGTTAACGGGATTAGGAATAACGGGATTTGGGCTAACATGATTGCAAAATCGTAGAAATTTCTAATGGAAAAAGATATTCACCATCTATTTACCTTAAGTGAAAGAAAATTGCTCAAATCAGTTCTTATTACTAGATGTTAAAAGCGTTTATATCTTGTAAATTTGGGAACAAATATAGATCATTATTCATGTCGACAGGCATATATACCTACATGCCGTATTAGGCAATCAATGACCTCGATAATTTTTCGGATTGTGTACTCATATTATTAAAAAAATATACGGATATATAAAGAAAAGACCNCTTACTTTGTTTTATCTTCTTTTGTAATCCATTTGAATCAGATTAGATGGATACTCAATCCTCAATATTTAAT
Organism: Hyalella azteca; assembly: GCF_000764305.2. Taxonomy (NCBI): domain Eukaryota; kingdom Metazoa; phylum Arthropoda; class Malacostraca; order Amphipoda; family Hyalellidae; genus Hyalella; species Hyalella azteca. The sequence continues at coordinate 710 of NW_025931936.1, read as the reverse complement.
TTATATAATATTTAATATTTGTCAGAATTCGACATGACTCATTATAAAAAGATTTAGCGATGAAAAACTCGTGTTACTTTGTTTATTCTGTCAGCAGTACAATTATTTTGTTCACTATATTATCAGTTCACTAATGAGCTAGAAATTTATGTTAATAATTATAATTGTCCTTCTATATGTTGTACGTCGAGAAATTTCAATTTCTTTCACGGCTTCAACTCATTTTAATAAATTTTTTGCTACATCACAGCATGGCATATAAGAACCCAGAGTTTCAAAGTGGAAAAAAAATTCGCGACATGCATTGGAAAGTTCATTGTACGACATTATTTAATGTAAGCAAATGATTTTTTTTTTTGCGAACGTTACGTTCAATTCCATAACACTAATCCCACCTTTCTTGGCATACTTCTGATGAACCTTACCAGCGATTCTGCGCTGCTATCAAAATTATGTAAAAAATTAGAAATACACATAATAAATCTAACCATTAACCAGGATCAATTTCATTGCTTTCAAACAAAAAAAAATTATAATCAGTCGACAATGAATCACATTAGCTTATGAATAACATAAGCTTATGTCAGAAAGTAGATATGTTGAAAATCACTCCCAACACTCACGATTGACCATTAGCAGCCTAACCTCATTAATGATAAGTAAATTACAAATATTCAAGTGTTTACACTTTACAGTATTGAATCGATGTT
>NW_025931935.1:68301-77059 GCF_000764305.2 Hyalella azteca | reverse complement strand
GAAATCTAAGACCTTTTTGTTCATGTAAATTCAAAAAAAAATGGAAGAAAACGTGGAATTAATAGAAAACGGCAAATAAGGGGTACTCTAAAAAATCATAACTTTTGCAAATCACATGCTACAATGTCGAAACACATATCATTCGATTTGTAACAACAATATCTAGTGACTGTAGAGCCCCGATTTTTTATTTTCCTCATAGTTTTTTTTTGCGTTCTTCCCATTTTTTCACATTTTTACCCCCCACCTTCCTCCCCCTCCCATATATAAGTCAAACCATGCACATATTAAAAAAAAAGGCTTCTAGAGTCGCTAGGTATTGTTTTTACAAATCGAATGGTATGTCTCTCATTGCCGTAGCTTGAAAACTGTTGGAGTTATAATTTTTTTAAGATGGCGTTTTTTGGATTTTTAAATTGTTCAGGGAAGCCAAATAAAGTAAAATTCATTGAAAACAGATCCTTCATTGGTCTTCCTCCCCCTCCCATATATAAGTCAAACCATGCACATATTAAAAAAAAGGCTTCTAGAGTCGCTAGGTATTGTTTTTACAAATCGAATGGTATGTCTCTCATTGCCGTAGCTTGAAAACTGTTGGAGTTATAATTTTTTTAAGATGGCGTTTTTTGGATTTTTAAATTGTTCAGGGAAGCCAAATAAAGTAAAATTCATTGAAAACAGAAGAATATGCCCCAAAAGTCTTGATATTGTAGCCCAAGCTTTCCCATTGCCAATTATTTGCATTCAAAGTACCAGCACGCGTCTTTAGACCTATTTATGTTCAATTTAACGTGATTAATAGGCTATCAATGGGACTTTTTATATATAAATATATATATAAAATATTCATTTTACATAGTTTTACAACTGCATTACGCAAAAACAATTGCATGAACATCCATGGTAGTAGCTTTGTTAAACGCGTCTTGTTTGTAGCTTTCAAACGAGTGCAAACACTTTGCAATTAACCTAAATAATGATTAATGTAGCGCGCTACATTTTACTGTAGCGGTAGCGGTTTCGCCCGTTACAATCTAGTGGGTGTAGCGGTAGCGGTAGCGCCCGCTACATTTAGAGCATGTAGCGGTAGCGGTAGCGCCCGCTACATTTAGAGCATGTAGCGGTAGCGGTAGCGCCCGCTACATTTAGAGCATGTAGCGGTAGCGGTAGCGCCGCTACATTTCCAAGTAGCGCTGCCCAGCTCTGTATATATATATATACACTTATACATCATATAGTTGTGAGGTCTCTGTGGTCTCTGGGGGAATGACACTTCAGTTTGTGTGCCCAGGCTCGGAATGCTGACGCTGGAGGGATGCAAGCTGCGTTCCGTGGAGCTGCGGCGGCTGCTGCAGGCGCTGCAAAACGCCGGCCTGCAGACCGGCCGCTTTTTGGGCCGCGGGGATGACACGTTCGCCCAGGTTTACAGGTGAGTAGACGGCGGCCACTGAACTGTGAGCCAATATGCCTGCATTACTTAATGTTATAATTATATTATCATATAACGACTCTAATGATTATTTTGATGTGGATGTGATTGATGGCCGCCGTAAATGATACAAAATGGCGGCCGATGATGATGGACCGCCCACTCAGATGGCGGCCAATCATTGGCCACAGCGCCATCATCCCGGCAATCCTTATCATTTGTCACCATCTTGAACCTCTCACCAGACATAGACATCATAAGAATAATGATATGTCGTCATCATTGTTAATCCTATATCTTAAACCTATATTCTCATTCATCAAGGGGCGGTAGGGGGCGGCAATCCGAAGTCGAAGTCAGAAGTTGGAACGTTTGTTTAGGATTTGAACACAAGCGCGGAACATGACTCCCAATGACGGTTTTTTTTCACACAGATCTGCTTTTAGCGCATTTTCTCATTTATGAAAAAAATGCACTATTGTGCTCGTCTTGTCCGTCCGCCTGTCCGTCTGTCTGTCCATCCGTGAGTTCACGTTTTCGTCGACGAGAAACTGCGCTCTCTGTCACTCACTTTAGTGAGTACTGATCGAGTTATATTTTTTAACCTCTCGATCCTGGATTTTCGTCTCAGATAAATTTGCGGCCCGACTTGCGGCCGGTCTCACGGCCAATTTTCAAATTCAACAATCAACAAATATCTCACAAACTAATGAACACAACACGATGGAACTTTGTATACACGTATTCAGTAGGACTTAACGGGGTTGTTTAGCTTGTGGAAATTTTTTGAATTTCGCCTACATTTGTGACTTATATATGGCACGTTACGGGCCGAAATTCGCAGTGATCAAGGAATTTCTTCCAAACTACTGAACAGATTTGGACGACGAAATTTTGATAATACATCCTAACTACTAAACGGTGATGTTCAGTTCGTAAAAATTTTTTCGATTTTGCCTTCGTTTGCTAGTTTTTCTTCCATTTCACCTTCATTCGTGATTTAAACAGCTATACGTGCATAAATTCGCAGTGACCAAGAAGTTTCTCCTATACTACTGAACAGATTTGAACAAAACTTAATATATAAATACCTATGTAACCTAACCTCAACAACTGCACATATATATGTGATGTTTAGCTCGCAACAATTTTTCCGATTTTGCCTTCGTTTGCGAGTTATACGGCTAGACGTGTATATATATATATATATATATATAGACTGCTCTTGGTTGAAAACGGCCGGTCGTAATTGCGGTCGTTTCTCCGTATGTGCGCATAACATCGCGAACGAAGGCAAAATAGAAAAAATTGTCTTGGGCTAAGCATCACCGTTGGGAGGATAGGTCTTTATATACAAAGTTTCGTTCAGGTCTGTTCAGTAGTTTGGCAAAAATTACTAGATCACCACGAATTTAAGCGACAATTATAAATTGCCCGGCGATACATATACGAGCCAAATAAAGAAGTGTGAAATCAAGAATGCCAGTGAAATGATAAAAAATCGCAAACGAAGGCAAAATCAAAAAATTTTCACGCACTAAAAATCGCCGTTTGGTATTTAGAAATAAATATACAAAATTTCGTTCGAATCTTTTCAGTGGTTGGAAGAATTCATTGATCACTACGAATTTCGGCCCGTATCGCCATATAACTCACGAATGAAGGTGAAATTTCAAAAATTTCACGAGCTAAACATCACCGTTAGGTCCTAATGAATACGTGTTCCAAGTTTAATCGAGGTATATGTTAATTTGTTTGGGAGATATTCCTTGATCCTTGAATTTGGAGATTGGCTGCAAGACGCGGCCACGAATCCGCTGCTATATAATTTGTCCGAGAGGACCGAGACTTCTTGTGCTGAAACAGTTAAAACTGCTAAAAATTATATTGGTTTACTAAATGGGGTTCTATTTGTGAAATAAAAATTCGTGTTTAACATTTCTCTTTTGAAATTGCAGCGTGCTAAATATCAAGAAACAGGCGTATGTTTTCTTATTTGTCTGTAGGGGGGTGCGCTAGAAATTTACTGGCTAGGGAGCCAAAGGGGGAGCCAGCCTGAAAAAGTTTGGGAACCACTTATTTAAGTAAATGTAATGCATCACATTATATAATAATGATAACAATATTAATAATGCTAATAATTATTATTGTATATTATATATTATAATACATCGTAATACATTATATATATTATTCAGTATAAATTCAGAACGTAATTTATTAATAATTAAATAATTAAATTAAATAATAATAACAGCAACAATAATAATTGTTGTTGTTATTGTCAGAAAGTGGTTTGTGGACACAAATCCTCATGTATTAACCAACAGACCTTAATTTTTGTTAGCTATGAGTTAATTAATAATTTATTTATTTAATGAATAATCAGTTATAATTATTTGCAATAATGATTAAATTTATTATTATTTATTTAACATTTGTATATAACCTAATATCTCATTATATAACATATCACACATTTATTATTTAATATAATAAAAGTATACATATTTCTAATCCTACATTATAATTATTCCATTATATCAATTCTATATATCTTGAATGATTATATTTAATTGATATATTCATTCACCTTTATCATCTTTAAAATACTTATGATAAGATTATTGCGCTCTGTCATTGGTTGCCATTTATCGGGCAATGATAGCGCCACACAAGATGGCGGCTGCTGGCATGCCACATGCCACGCATGATATTCACTGCCGTACTCCCACAGGAGTGGGGAGGTTGTCCTCCACATCTGGAACCGCGCGCCCCCGGGGGGGCCAGTGGTGCCCAGTGACGCCGATCTGCGGGAGGCGCTGCAGAAATACCTGCGCCGACGAAAACGCTAGGACGAGGAACACTAGAACGAGGAACACTAGAACGAGGAACACTAGAACGAGGAACACTAGGACGAGGAACACTAGAACGAGGAACACTAGAACGAGGAACACTAGGACGAGGAACACTAGAACGAGGAACATTCGGACGTGGAACACTATAGGACGGGACTCTTGTCGCTGTTGCCGATTTTAAGATCGGGAAAGATTTGAATGCTTCTAATTTTCATTCTATTTCTTAAGGCGTTGGAGGATGACGAGAACAGTTTCGAGGTTGTGCCAGGGAGATTTGGTTTTAAAAGGTATGATTATATGAAATTGTTATTCCTGAGCCTGTAAAACTGTCAGAAGTGTTGATGCTATAAGAGCAAGACATGGATAGATTGCGGAATTGTCGAGAAATGGACCCGTCAGTGGGCATCGCCTGTGTTGATCGTTCAAAATTGTAATGTTTCTTTTTGTTTGACCGTCGATTTTTGGAAAGTCAATAATTTACTCAAAACAGATAAGTTTTCCAATGCCGAATACTGAAAGTGTGGTTATAATTAGACGCAAAACGAAGTTATATGCACTGTAAAGCTAGGCTTGACTTGAGCATTTCTATAAATGCCTTGGACTGAACATTTAATTAAGTATATACTTCTTTTGATATTTATAATGTTCAGAACGAATTCAATGTTCCTTTGTTCCTTTGGTAGAAGATGTGAGGATTTATTTGAAATAATTATGATTATTTGATCTTGATTTACTGATTTGTATCTGTGTCTTGATGTGATGTAGCATTCATTTATTAGCGTTACGTTGTTAACCCTGCAGTTATAAGAGCGGAATGAGCCTCTTGTTGCTCACGTCTTCCGCCAGGGGTCGCCTGCCGAAGACCACCACTGCCGTGGATGTAATGGACCATCATGATTCCTGCCTTCCGGAACGTAGCCTTCAAAACTTCAAGCCGTCCTTATCTAGGCCGTGGGTCGAACCAGCCCTCGGTCGAACGGCCACTTGTCGAAGGACGATAAATTTTGGAACAGAACTATATGCTATCTGAAACCTAACCTCAGATGCGGTGAACGTAAAATTACGTAATTTACCGATGCCCGGAAGTCAGATTCGCTCCGCGGCCTGGTGGTGCACGGTAGGTTCTATGCGAGGCCGGAGGAAGACAAAACCGAGTGGTTCACGGCTGATTGGTGGATGTCCGGAGAGATCCAAGGCGTTCGATTCAGGGCTTATTGGTGCACAAAATTGGTGGTGCACGGCTGCGCTTCCTTCCGCCAGGGCGTTTCTCGCCACCAAAATTACATGCAGGATTAATTAGAATTTCTTTTTTGTGTGGGATTTACTAGACCGAATTTGTGTTATATATGGCATTAATTATTCCAATAAACACGTGATTAAATTTGCCACACGCGTTTCATTCGCCATAATCGCCAGGGACTCGGCGACTGAATCGTGCTATATATAGGGACCATGCATGCATGACATCTCATGGTCACGGTCGTGATGGCGCCGTGTCCCTACCATGGTACGTGCCGCCGTTTGTATTTTTAGTAGTCACACGAAACAAATTATCTACATATCATTCAAAATTAGTACAAGATTTTCTTCCATCAAACCAAATTAGTAATAAATATTATTCAATAATTTGCGTTCTACTGCCTGGGAGAAGCAAAGCGTTGTTACCCATTGTGCTCCTTATGGACTTTGAATCGTTATTTGCTTGGAAATGCGACTTCCTGCAATGAAGCGAAAAACTAAAGAAAGTTCGTGAAAGTATTCAATAGAATTAAGTTGATAGTCTTCAGAGTAGAAAGATATTTTAGTGCTTGTATCGAAGTTTTACACACCAAATTACATAATATCTGATAGGTCTAGCATTTATCCCAGCAATAAAATCTCAAGAAAGACGTTTTCACATCCAATGCGTTTAATAAATTTTATAGAAGAAAATTAAAATATTTGAAAGATTCGCTGATCACGCGTTGCAATATAAATTTTTGCTTCATTTGTCGCGTTCTCTATTAAAAATAGAAAATTTAAAATTGATCGTAGAAAACGAATTCTTTAGGAAAACTGCGCCCCAAGCCTGCGGCGGACCAGACAGGCAAGTCAATAATAGCTGCTAATATCAAGTCAATAATAGCTGTTAATATCAAGTCAATAATAGCTGCTAATATCAAGTCAATAATAGCTATCAAGTCAATAAAGCTGCCAATATCAAGTCAATAATAGCTGCCAATATCAAGTCAATAATAGCTGCTAATAACAAGACATATAGACATCACCGCGATGCAGACATAACCTCTCACCAGACATAGACATCACCGCGATGCAGACATAACCTCTCACCAGACATAGACATCACCGCGATGCAGATATAACCTATCACCATACATAGACATCACGGCGTTGTGAAGACATGATCACGCATCACAGAGCCTCCCTCCTCAGATGGCCGTTATCTCAACTGATAAGATAAGACCTGCCGGGGCTCGCGTAGGCTGAGCGCTCAAGTAAGAGCCAGTACGACCATTATTACTTCCATTATTCTTATTCCATATATTGTATCTAACTTGTTATTCTATATATTATACATAAGTTATTATTCTATATATTACATATACCTTGTTATTCTATATACGATTATAGGGTTATCAACTTGGCTGGCCCCAGAACTCCCAAGGCTGGGTCTATATATTATATATAGACCCAGCCTCCCATCCCCGCTGTGAGGCGGGGTTGGGAGGGTCAACAAGAACAACAACAGGTACATCCGTACTCGCTAATTGCACGGGTCTTTCTTTAGCATATAATTGCTTTCTTATCATAACCGCGGTTATTAATAACGGGATTGGGATAGCCGGATTCCGGATAATTGCTGGGATTTTTGGCCCCTGGACATGCAGGGCTGATCTGCAAGTTTGAAACAAATAACAATTGTAACACTCAATTCGTCGTACTCACCCACTAATAATCATTTCCGAGTCATGTCACAATCTGTGTTACCTGCAGCGCCTGAGCTTCGCGGCGAGATAAGCAGCCGCTTATCAGGCCAGGGAAGATAACGATCGAGTGTCAGCGCCTGTTATGCCTTTATGGGCCTTCTGGTGCACGTGTGGAGTTTTAATTAAAACATCCATGCCTCTAAAGCAAGTGTTGCATTCAGCTTAGTATTAATCTCAACTTTCATAGCTTCCATCATTTTCATATTCTCCTGTAGGAAATTTGTCAAATGAGAAATTCTTTACTTGACTGCAACTTATTTAATATCCGCCTCTAAATTCTTTACTTGACTGCGACTTATTCAATATCCGCCCCTAAATTCTTTACTTGACTGCAACCTATTCAAAATCCGCCCCTAAATTCTTCACTTGACTGCAACATATTTTGGAAGGAGGGTTATGGTTTTTACTCAACAGTGGTTGGTATTGAATAAGATTTTTGCCGTCCCTCTTCCTTTAATTGATCATTGCAATTATATCGAGTAGGTGGAGTGAAGGATGTGAAGCTCAGATAGTTTATTGGGGTTGAAGAAGGAATCCGCCGATCAACACCTGTATCAGTGATGGTCGTTAGAATCGACAAGACATGAACACAATGAAATGAGAATATCAAAAATACAGAAATTACAAATGATTCATTTATGACAGTTACAGTACATTGAAATGTTTATGGCGTGAAAATAATCGAATTGTAGTGAAGAACTTAGCGTCTTATAGATGTTCACCCCACGCGTCGTTCAGAAAAATGACTAGTTTGGCAATAGCTAGTGCGCGATTGCCAAATGGTTCTCCGCTGGCGTTTTTAAAAAATTTCACAATATTTTCTGCGAAATAAACAGGACTAGATTGGAACAACTTAATCCTAGGGGTACAAGAATTAGTGGTACGAATTAACATAAAATAAGTTCGGCATTTACTAAACTTCATCATTCAGTAATTACACGAGTGTTATTCGTGCTCAAAATTGATGATTAACTAACTGTACACTTTTACAATGGTTTAAAATGAAATTGATGAAATCCGATATCCGTAATCGAGATCAAGATAATTAAGTAAGATTTTCTTGCAGAGGTCGTTAATCACGAGTTTGAAGGTTTAATAAAATTAACTAGACATTCAAGAGAAATACTAGTGCGAGTCACTACAATATTCAATATCCGCGCCTAAATTCTTCACTTGACTGCAACTTATTCAACATACGTGCCTAAATTCTTCACTTGACTGCAACTTATTCAATATCCGCGCCTAAATTCTTCACTTGACTGCAACTTATTCAACATACGTGCCTAAATTCTTTACTTGACTGTAACTTATTCGATATCCTCGCCTAAATTCTTCACTTGACTGCAACTTATTCAATATCCGCGCCTAAATTCTTTACTTGACTGCAACTTATTCAACATACGTGCCTAAATTCTTTACTTGACTGTAACTTATTCGATATCCTCGCCTAAATTCTTCACTTGACTGCAACTTATTCAATATCC
>NW_025931935.1:31151-68099 GCF_000764305.2 Hyalella azteca | reverse complement strand
CTCTTGTTTTAGTTAAATAAATCTTTCCTTACTGAGCTAATGCGCGTTGAAACGTGCAAGATCAAATATAAAAATGTATGTATTATTAAATCAAATTGAATAATATAAATATTAAAATCAAATATTCCTGTCAAATATTCATGTCAAATATTCAAATCAAATTGTTTAATATAAAGCGACAGCTTAAGTGCAATTTATGTCTCAAGTGGAGTTTCATTGGAGCCACTAGGTCAAGAAAAACACTGTGAAAGGCTGTCACGAAATTCATTCAAAATGTTTACTACTTTCACTTGCTCGTCAAAAAAGTATTCGTCAGAATACATGATGAATGTTTACATAAATACTATAAGTATTTATTGGTTTATCAAACATGAATAATACTTTTCAGATATATTGCCCTATAGTTAACTAGTATATCAATATAAAGAAACTATTTTATTTTTAGAGCGTTAAATAATTATCTATAAATTATATAATCACGTTGGTAATGTATTGTACCTATAAAATCAACGCAAAAATACCATTTAGACAGTAATAATGGTGTAATAATGCGTCAAAACAACATAAAAAATACTGAATGATACCTGGCATCATTTAATAAAAACAATAATCAACAATAATAATATCAGATCGCGTTACTTATTATCATTATTATTATTGTTTTTGATATTATTATTATTATTGATATTATTATTATTAATAATATTATTATTATTATTAATATTATTATTATTAGTATTATTAGTATTATTATTATTATTATATAAAACACTGGTCGCCTAACAGCGGAAACCAACGCCCGAACTTGCAAGATTGGACTTCGCTTTGGGAGCAGTAGGAGTGTCAGGTGGTGTAAGGAATTACCAGATGAAATAGGTGAGTTTATGACTGTTTAATTATTGCTAATTAAGTTTAAGACGATATTGATGCTGGAGCCTTCAACGAACATATATTATTGCAAATCTTTACTATAAATCAAATAGTGTCTTCGCCGTTTTCCATTGAGTGACGGTGGAAATGAATTGGATCGTATTCATACCATTATTACACTACAAGAACTTAATTTAATGTACAACAATGCATTATATTATGTTATTACCTTTTTGAACTTTTGATAACAGGTTGCAGTACATAATTTTCTGCAAATGCTAAACAGAAAACTAAATGATTCACTCGTTTAAGGTGACATATAGACAGAGCTGGGCAGCGCTACTTGCAAATGTAGCGGCGCTACCGCTACCGCTACATGCTCTAAATGTAGCGGGCGCTACCGCTACCGCTACACCCACTATGAACAAAAAGGTCTTAGATTTCTGTTTTACATATGTGTACCAAGTTTCAAAACGATCCGTCTGTAAACAAAAAAGTTTTGTTGGAGGGTAGCCGGTCCCCTTAAGTAAAATCTAAAGGCTTTATCTATAAATGTAGCGGTAGCGCTGTAGCGGCAAAACCTCGTATCGCTACTCAAATATATAGCGGGCGCTACCGCTACCGCTACATTGCCTTAAATGTAGAGCCGCTACCGCTACCGCTACTGAAAATGTAGCGGCCGCTAGTAGCGGCCGCTACATGTAGCGCACTACTGCCCACCTCTGCATCCCAGTGATGGTACACAGGTTCTGTATAATTCTCACCGGAATTATATGAAAGTGTGGTAATGACCTGTTCCAAGTTTTGTATTTTTCAAGGGCTTCTCTCCCACTCAAAATATCAAATAATACCTTCATTATTTGTTCAGAGTTCTTAATTAGGTATTTGTTCAGAGTTAAATTGGGCATATTGAACTGGAATGGTTGAAGAAAAAGTGTACAAGGCGCAATTGTACAAAGTGACAGATTCTGAGGATCCCGGAGACTATATATGGTAGGAGACTTGGATCATATATGAGGATCAGGGAGACTTGTGATGATTTCCGCACAAAATCGGACAGACGAAGTCTTGTATCAAATTAAATTTTATTTATTCAGAAGTAATGAAGTCGTTGCGTTAATGGTTTGTTCCGAGCCGGTCTCTGAGTCCTAAAAACTAAAAAGTATCTAAATAATTGCAGGCATTGAAACCTTGTCAGATGAATGTTGATGCAATTGGTGTTGATGACAACATAACATAACATAAAACAAATAAAAAAATTTTTAAAACCACGTTTTCTTAACGGACAAAAAAGAAAAAATTACTCTTACATAACATTAAAGTTACGTAAAATGTTATGTAATGTTATTTAAGATTAAATGTTTTTCTTTTTTGTCCGTTAAGATGTGAACGATGAACATTGTTCACTATTAGCCGTGTTCATTTTACCTCATGGGCATACCGAAAGCCACATCTAGCGTAGCCGCCTTGGTAACATTTATGTCTGCCCTTACTTGGGCCGTGGGCGGCAGCGACGTAGTGCAAGGTCAGGTCTGAGCGGCTATGGTTCAGGTAGTCAGTCCGCTCAGTCGTGTCCCGACTCCCGCCAGCCCTAGTATCGTATCTTCGGCATTAAAGAGTAGGCCTGTCGCCGATTCATGTGCTTTTCTTGACTAGACTGGCCTTTTGATCAGATCGTTTCAACGGACGGTAGATTTAAAATCGATTCTAGATATCAGTTGTTCCGTAGGGTACGAGGCATTTAAGACTAAACATATGCTCTTGCATTGCATTACCTTGTCTGTGGAAACATGGCTGGAACCTACAGTGAGGTTCCAGCCTGAACTTGCTCCGTTGCTCCACTAACGATCTTTGCCCAGCGGCCAGCGCTACCTAGTTACTGTGGCTGTGCTATTAATGTTTCGTCTAGCAGCGTTATGTCTCTCGTCAGTCTCGTGCTTGCTGTACTATTTTATTCAACGTGTTGCTTTTAAGTTTTCTTTACTGGAATGAGAGGCAAGTTTAACTCTTGTAACTGAAGTTTTAATGAAAGACATCCCAGTGAAATTTAGCTTTAGCAAAAATAATTGAACTTTCTACAAGAAAGTTGCCGCCACTTGCCAGCGTTTGGCTGTGGAGCAGTGGAGCTTCAATCATTCTGACCAAGCTTAAAGCCTAAAGGTAGCGGCACATGTTAGGCATAGTGGCAAAGCAGAGAGTTTTTTAGACTCTTCCTCAAGTTCATTTTTGAGTCCTATAAGTAGACAAGTAAAGTATCTTGGATACCAGAATTATCATACATAAGAAATCTGTTAAAATCTTGAGTAAATGAGGAAATTAAAAATGAACTGATTCTAAAAAGTCACTGGTTTGCCACTATGATGTTAGGTGACAAAGAAAACTTGGTTTTTAAAAGTTTTTTATTTGTTTTATTTCATTGTTTTTTAGTTTTGTAAACACCAGAAAAACGTATTTTTTAACCCATTAATGACGAGAATTATTTACTGAATTTTTTTGGGGTTCCTTGTGAGAATATTATCATTTGTGATGGCAATAAACAAAAAATATGTTCATATATTTATTTTTCGTTGTATGTGAAAAAATATAGCTTGGTTCCATATGGAACCGCTCGGCATTAACATAACGTTTTTTCAAACAACACTTTTTCCGATAGTAAATCAAGCAAGGTTATTCATAATGGATAATACGTAATATACGTAGGGTATTCATAATGGACAATACGGATGATAAACCAATCATGGCAGAATACAATTTAATTTTTAGCATAGAATGCTTCCATTCATTCAAAATGAATAGGAAGGTTGCCCATTTTACGAATGTTTGTGGGTGCGTTATCAACATTGTTTACGAAGCACTGCATTTGCAGCATACTGACTTTTGCAGTGCTTCTGATGTCTCTTTGCTAGCCGATGTTGTCGATTGTTGTATTGCACTTCATCAAGGATCGAAGTAGAAGGGTGCACTATAGACCCTGATTGTTTTATTTAGGGTCTCCTGCATTATTGCATTTCCTAGCCGATCTTTTTGAAAATTTATTGCAATAGCCATTCTTTTTTTCAAAAGTTTTTTGAGAAGCCAAATGAAACCAGAATAGATATCACATATAATATGTTGGCTTGGGACCAATAGTATCATGTTTATGGGGCCAATCCATGTTCCAGCCCATGAATAAGTTTCTTTTCTATTAGATCCGCCGATTGACTTCAATTGCAGAAAAATATCATCTGAATTATCAGCTGCCCAAAGTTTATAACTAAATCTCACGGGCTAGCTAGCATAAGGTGGCCATGTCGACCACAGTTGACTTTCTTCTCTGTCGTATAGTCATTGTTATCAAATTCGGTGATTACTGTTGCTGCAATGACTATTCATGATAGGCGAGCAGAATTGCTAGTGGCTGTGTCATCTGAGTTATCTGAATCTCAGTATGTTTCGTTTGTTGCTGCTTCTGTGAAAGGTTCAGTAGCAAATATTTGATCTTCGTGTTATTCTTCTCTCAAAATCTCAATTATTTCATGTGATGATCTGCCAAAAATACAATTAGAAAAAAAGTGACTCGGGATTAACAATCGTATAGTGTTCAACGTACCTACTTCCAAATATTTCAACTTTCGGGATATATGTTCCTAACAGCTCTAAAGATAATGGTTCACTAATAAATAACGTAAAAACTTAGATCTAAGATCTAAATAAATAATTTCTAAGTACAAACAAGTTTTTGAAATACAATGCGTAACTATATCACATAGTAATCTACTGGGAAAATGAGATGACCGGAATGCTTACACTACTGCCGAGCGGTTCCATTTGGAACCAGACAGAATATTTCATGATCTAAAAGACTTTAGAAACATTATATCACGTAATGCCATATACATGATTAAAAGTACTCTCTTTATCAATAAAATTCTGCATCTAACTTATAAATAATATATTTTTAGAACGAACTACTTACCTTTCTCTGCAATGATGTCAAGCCCTTCTGTCAGACACCCGATACTTACAATCTTTTAATGTTAACTGAGCAGGGGGTAGTCGGCGCAGTAGAACCAAACGTTACCAGAACACGTACAAGATGTGTATCAAACCTACGCATCCACTAGTATATTGATTTGACCATACAATTTTATTATGAATCCATTTTTTCCTGCTGGTTCCAAATGGAACCGCTCGGCATTAATGGGTTAAGATGGTTTTATATTTATTTATATTCTACTTTTTAGTTTAGCAATTTTAGCAATTCAAATCATTTTCCAGGGTTGGCAACTTGATCTGGATGTTTGACAAAAAAACTCAATTCCCAACTGGGAATTTTTAGGTTTTTTAAAATTTTTTTTAGCTTATTACTTCTGATGATAAAATGTTGAATTGTGAGGCAGCATGAGCAATTTATTGGAGCATGCATGCCAAATTTCAAGTTTCTAGGATCTTCAGAACTCAGAAGTGCTCTAAATTAAGGTTTGAATTTTTGATGACAGACAGACAGGAAACAAAAATAAAATAGAAACGTGGTAATAACATAGTGATGTCAGCGCTAAGGAGTAGGCCTGCTGTGGCCAGTTGCCAATTGCAATTCCTGCAAGTTGTTGACGCGATATTTTAATGGAAAAAGTTCTGTTCTCTATTCTCTAATTTATGGGAAATAAATCCCTAAACTGGTTATGACATAAATATGAAACAAATGCGGAATGAATACAAATACATGAATTCATTATATGAATGAATACAAATATAGCCTATGTCACAGGCTGGAATTCTAAGAATGGAAGTTCACTTATAAAAAAGCTTTCCACCCAAGCTGAAAAGCTTTCCTACAGTGCTGTGCCAGGTGACTGACTTAAGTGACTATAAATGAAAAGGAGGATCAAAAGTGGAAAAAATGTTTCAATTTTATAGGACATTAGATTTGTGAAAGAATTATTTGGATGTCTCTTGTTTGATAGATATTTTTTATTTGACTTTTATTTAATGGATTTTTTTTACATTTTCCAGGCCTTTTGTTTGTAATGATCAAGTTTCAGTCAAGTATTTAGTTAACCAGTACTGTAGTACAATAAGTACATATACCATACTTGGGGGCGGGGCTTATGGGCACAACCAATCACAGCTTGAAAGCATCCCCATCAACCAATCACAGCTAGAAAGCAGATAACATTAAAATTCCATTATCCAACCACAGCTGGAAAGCTGAAAGGGGCTAAAATCACAATCCTATCAACCAATCACAGCTGGAATTCTGAAAGGGATAGGATATGTAAATAATGGACTGAAAGTGTAAAGTTCCTGGCCTTTCCAAGTTTTCAGGTCCTGCTTTCCAATATGCTATGTGTACTAGTTAATTTATTATCCATCTAGAATTCCACACTAGGCCCCTATGAATTCTGAATTAATAAGCCAACCTAAGATTTTGAGGTATTGCAGTGATGAAACTGGTACTGTAAAATGGGGTAAGCTTAGACCACTTTTTTTTTAAAATGATGCCATTTTTCACTAGATAAATTGAACTTGAATTGAAATGTGCAAAATACAGGTCTATACTCTAGTCTCTAGGTTCCCTCACCAGTCATTATAAATTGCTGGCTCCTGCCTCTGAGTGCCTCTCATAGTTTTTATGTAATTTCAAAAAAAAGTGATGGTCTTTGTTAGTTGTTACCCTAGCTCTTGGGGTATCTTAGACTGGGAGGTAAAATCAATTATGTTTTTTGGTAAAATAACTCCAAAATCTAAATAACTCCAGGTTTTGGTGCATTGTAGTAGAACTCTACTAGTTACATATGCAAATGACAAATTTGAGGAAAGTGTCATAGTTTGCAAATGGGGGGCGCTGCCCCCGAATGAGCAGGCTGGAATTTTAAAATTCGTGGTTCACATAAAAAAAGCGTTCCGCCTTAAAAAAACGTTCCAGGCAAGTGGCAACTAGAAACAGGTTTGTAGGCCATCAGAAATCGGCTTCGGTTACGGTAGCTATGATCGTATGAACGTCAAGTCAAGCAACACAGAGAAGGTCCCATGCAAGATTGTTAATTGCACGCGTCACTCACAGATGAGCAAGAGGGATGGATCTACAGAAGGAAATACTATTTACTCCCAACGTAATAGTTTCAAATTAAATATAAAGAAACATTTATGGCACCTATTCGTTACCTCAGCTTTCAAATTGAGGAGAAACTCATCGGCAGTTGGAGAAACTTCTCGAAGAAAAGGCAATGCACAACAAACAAACAATAAATAACGTGCTTTCGCACGAATGACTGAGGCGCAAGGGGTTCATCAAAATTTATGAAGCATCTGGATTATAGAGCACCACGTCCCCACACAGGGGACGTGGTGCGGGATCCGCGGTAGAGGCGATTCAGTCTTTATGCACTCGATTTACCAGGGTCCATGATCATTTACGAGGGTCCTCCAAGCTCCATGAAAATATTTGATGCACTTGATTTACCACGACCAAAATAGATGAAAGGTCGAATAAGATAACATTCTATGAAGATATGCATCAACAAAGACCTATTTTTCAGTTCCCATACTTCTATTCTAATATTCGGCACTATTACAATAATCTTGGGATTAATTTCATTGCAAAATTTGACAAACAAATGTATAGTAGGGAAATAAAAAAACACATATAGCTTTTCATTTATTTCAAACGAGTCACTGTTCTTTTAATGAGTCCTTCAAACAATCATCTCTCAATTGGCAGTCATGTTCAGTGTTGGCGACAGTCACTATAGGAACGCTCTGTCGACTTGCCGTTGTCATAGCGACGGTAGAGCGAAGATTGGTCAGCGTGGCGGTCTGGGTTTTTTTCTCTCTTGTCATTTGATGAACGAGGAAAAAATTTTTTGAGGATCAAAATTATTTTATATATTCAGAAATCACACTTCTAAAAATATGTTGAATATATTTACATGTTCACAACACACGTAGGCAGTTTTGTGTGAAATTTCAGTTCGTTCTGTGGTCTATTACTAAAGATGTGGCGCCAAACTGAAAGAAAGTTTATGTGGAAAAATTATATACTAAATAATTTTTTACACACACATGTCATACATCAAAATGTTCGTCATGAATCATAGAAAAAGCATGAAAAATTTCATAATTTTTGCAAGTCGTTCAACGAAGAAATAGGCTAAAAAAGACAAAAAGCCAACATTTTTCATACAA
This sequence comes from Hyalella azteca, assembly GCF_000764305.2. Taxonomy (NCBI): domain Eukaryota; kingdom Metazoa; phylum Arthropoda; class Malacostraca; order Amphipoda; family Hyalellidae; genus Hyalella; species Hyalella azteca. The sequence continues at coordinate 60,065 of NW_025931935.1, read as the reverse complement.
AATTTAATAATTAAAATATAAAACGATTTTTTATCTGGGCATATTATATATCTAAATGTTCGTCGTGACTCAAAGAATATAGGGAAAATTATTTGAATCAAATCGTGTGATTGAGACCGGAGTTATAAGCGCGAGAAGGCGAAACCCTTGAATTTTTTTTTGTTTTTTCATCATTTTTTATATGAAAAAAAACATTTCTTAAAACAAAAAATATACCAATGGAAAGAAAAAGCATTAGGTGGTAAAATGGTGTAGGTTTGAAAAAAATCGTTCGGTTTTTACCGGAGTTAGAAACAAAAATATAAAACATTTACCCTCAAAACACCCCCGAGAGATAACATGAGTATTCAAATGCAAGTACCAAACACAAAACGCGAAGTGGCGCGGACAAACGGGGGCTTTCGCCCCGGTTCCGTTTGTGACATTTGGCAACGAGAACTAACAAGTAAACAGTAAACACTAACCATCGTTTCCGCCACTTTGGCTGTTGCACATGATTGATTCTGCATGTATAACATTTACGATTTATGAAGGTTATTAAACCATTCTGTTGAATGCCAGTTACTGATAAATTTGTAATATAGAAGAATTCGTATCTATAATTTTTTTCAAACGAGTATATAGATGGTTGGTGTCCCTGCGGCCTGCTACCTTCTTTGTTTATGTTTTTCGTTAAGTTGGTAATACTGATTGTAATGGTGGGAGTTTCCATGTCTCAGTTTATTGCATCAGTGGTCAGTTTTGTATTTGTGGATTGAATCATAGGCAGTTTTTCATGTTTTTGTGAGTGAGTGTACATAGCGAAAATGTTATTCTTTGCAATTTCCATCAATAATGACATAACTACACTATTGTATTACGCTCTTGAAATAAGAATTGTAGCATTACGCATTTAGTTAGCATCAGTGCGTTAACATTGTGTGCATTTGAGGCAGTCCCTTCTAGCTTTCTATTGCTGATTGGATTCCAGTGGCTGTGACATTGCGCACGTTTTAGCAATGATTAAATCCCTGTGACAGTAAATTGGACGCGTTCAAACGTTGATTGGATTCTTGTGACTGTTACGTTGGTCGCATTCAAGCGTTGATTGGATTCTTGTTACTGTGATGATGCAAGGGCTGTTTTTTTTCAATGAAACAGCTGTGGCATCTTGCAGAGACTCATCAGTGATGATGATGGACTGAAAGTGGAAGTGTGCTGGACGTTCCAGATTTTTGGGTCCTGCTTTCCGATTTGCTATGTTTACCAGTTAATATATTACCCCTCTGAAATTCCACACTGCAAATGAGGGAACTTAGACCACCTAATGTCAGCTGTGAAGGGGTAATATTGACTGGCTTAGAAATTAGGCAAAAATTACCATATATATGACTGTAGAGTCTGAAACATGAAGAAACAACATTACATAATAGGTGTATCAAACATGAAATATGTTATATATGGTAATTTTAAATTAATTTCCAAGCTGGTCTATGTTACCCCGTCAGGGCTGACATTAAGTGGTCTAAGTTCCCCCATTTGCAAACTATGACACTTTCCTAAAATTTGTCATTTGCATATGTAACTAGAAGAGTTCAACTACAATGCATCAAAACCTAGAGTTATTTTACCAAAAAAAATGAAAAAATTGGAGGGGGTACTCTGACACGCTTTAAATAATAGCTTTTTTCGTGGGTCACATTCTTAATTTTTTAACCTACGGTATTAGATATGCAAACTTTTTAAATCTTTCTATTGTGCATAGTGGCAAACCAGTGTGAATTCATAGAATCAGATCATTTTTAATTTTCTTATTTACTCAAAACTTAAACCAATATCTTATGTAGGATGATGCTGGTATCCATGATACTCTGCTGGTCTACGGTACTCATAATAGTCATAAGACTTAAAACTTAACTTGAAGGAGAGGGTAAAGATCTCTTTGCTTTGCCACTATGCACAATAGTTTGCACAATAGTTACGTAGCCTCAGTATTAGGCCTTTAATGCCCATTGACAAGATTTTTATATGTCAAATAGTTTCTGAGTTTTGGGGAAAAAATCCCAAAAAATACGAAAAGTGGTCTAAGTTACCCCTGGAGTCTAAGTTACCCCATTTTATGGTACCAATGAGGTAGATGTGAAAAGCAGTAGAAATCAGTAGAAGGTAGGTGCTCTAGCCAGAAAAAAAAACTAGAAAAAAATGGTTGAAGAAATAACATAGAATGTAGATAAAAGTAAAGAATGTTGTTCACAGTTATGTATGAGGAATAGACAACAAAATTAGATGGAACCATGCTCTTAAAGCAATGTTATGTAAAAGGTTGAGGAATTGATTAAGTAATAGTGGGTCTAGAGTACCATAGCGAAAATAATTATAGAGCAAAATCAAAATAACAAAAAATTAACCACACACAAAAAAAATAATTAAAGGAGTGAAATCCAAATAACAATAAAACAACCACATACATACAAGCAAAATATCGGTGGAACAGCAATCAAGAAGAAGATGAGAATGCAAAGAATTCCAGTTGCTTCATTTATTGAAGCGGATAAATCACGGTTGAAATAAATAATATTGAGCTTGAAAATATTATTTACGGGATGGCTGTTGCTAGAGTCGAGATGGTCAATGCGATTTGATTGATAGCTGGTGGATGAAGGATTGATAGCTGGTGGATGAAGGATTGAAGGCTGGTGGATGAAGGAATCCTACTCGAAGAATTAACAAATCTAACTAAATCTACTCCCCACTCTTAACTCTACTCTATGGAACTGATTACAAGAAAATTAACTCAGTACTCACTGCAGTGAGTGACAGAGAGCGCATTTTCTTGTGCGATGAAAATGTGAAGTCCTGGATGGACAGACCAACAGACGGACAGACAGACATGACGAGCACAATAACGCCTTTTTTCCACATATGAGAAAATGCACTAAAAACTCTAAATACAACCTATATAGATTTAAAAGACAGAAACTCAAAATCATACGTAACAACAAACAACAAAATCAGGTAACTGCGTGAAAATTTCCTACACGCTATAAGTGAGCAAGATGAATTAGCAGATAAAATTATCTTTCTTCACATGGTTCATGATTGTACGAGAGATGACGGCTGCTGCGTACTAGGAGTACCTGTCATCCTCGGCCATACTTTGGGGAGTAAGATGGTGTGTGTTGTTGTAATTGCCCATCCTGGTAGTGGCGACTAGGGAGAAGAGTGATAGGTCAGTTTTGCCGGGCACTTAAGAGTCAGGTGGAGCAGTTGCTCAGCGCAGCGTCGAGACCCAACGGCCTAACGCGGTTGAATTTCTCGGCCAGGCTGCCTTCTAACATCGCCATTTTACTTCTGGCTGCATACTACCCCTCCTCCGCTTCCCCTCCTCCACATTTTTAATCAGCGAGTGACTTACTAGCATAAATACCATAAATTATACGAGCATAAATACCATAATTTCATGTCAATAGAAATGCATATAAGTCACGAAGCATCAACAGTAATGTGCAAAAATGTATCATGGCAATTACTATTTAAATTGAAGCTTTGATTGCTTTCATTTAATTTTATGACACACAAAGCGATTTGTTGTGAAATGTGAATATTGTCGGCTTTCGAATTCCTGTAAAAATGAGTACGCAGTTCACGCCTTTTCAGTAGAAAGAATGCAGTCATGAATCAGGCAACCAGAGACCAGCAAGGCTGAATATTGTTCACAACTTCCTATCTTCTCCAGCTTGATACCCTCATACCCAATGTCTCAGACGTGGTGAGTCTGTGGGCTGCTGTGGTGTGGGGAGTCCTTGCCTCCAAACTGAGATTGGTGGCAAGGTATTTGGGGGAAGGGGCGGGGAAAGTGATTTATTGGTGAATGAATTGTTAAGGGTGGCGTCTACCCTAAAATTGAAAATTTTCACTTTTTCGGTTTTTATACTCATTTTAAAGCTGACATTCTGCCCTATCCAATGGTACCACTGCCATCTCTGTGCGTTGATTTATGATTTCATGACATTTCATGAAAGGAGGGCAGGTGGGGAGTTCTTCAAGTAATTAGATAAGACTTAATTAGCTGCTGAGCTCTTTAAGGGGAGCGTCTCCCTAAAAATTTATCTCAGTAATTTACAGAGGGATCAATCTGAAAGTTGGTACACATATGTAAAACAGAATTCTAAGACATTTTTGTTCATGTGATTTTTTCGAAAAAAATTGAAAGAAAACGTGAAATTCTTAGAAAACGAAAAAAAGGGGTACTTTAGAAAACCTATCTCCTCCTAGGATTTTCAAGCTACAACATCGAGACACATATCATTCGATGCGTAAATAAAAAATCGTTCGGTTTTTACCGGAGTTATAAACAAAAATATAAAAATTTTACCCTCAAAACACCCCCGAGAGATAACATGAGTATTCAAATGCAAGTACCAAACACAAAACGCGAAGTGGCGCGGACAAACGGGGGCTTTCGCCCCGGTTCCGTTTGTGTCATTTGGCAACCAGAGCAGTGGTGGTCTTCGGCAGGCGACCCCTTTGTACAAAGTACAATATGGATTTCCTCGTTATACAGCTAAGAGCTCAAGTAGATGAACTTGTGTATCTGCAATATTTCATCTTACGGGGGTACAAAAACTTTGGTGAATGGGTTTTTATTGAATCACTCGATCTAGGACTGGCTGTATAAATGATGTTTTTTAAGCGTATTTTCACATATATGGAAAGAAGGCGCTATTGTGCTCGTCATGTCCGTTCGTCCGTCCGTCTGTCCGTGACTTCACGTTTTCGTCGATTTTGAGAAAATGCGCTCTCTGTCATTCACTGCAGTGAGTACTGAGTTATATTGGTTTTAATTTTCACCATCAGCATACCAATTTTAATTTGTTTCACAGTACTTTGATTGCTGCAGTTGCAAAAGTAGCTTCCATTCTCGAAGTATCGATCACCGAATGGGTATTTAAATGCTGCGTCTTTCTTTCATTTTCGTAAAAGTTTGCCTTATGTGCAGCTAAGTGCAGTGGCGGGGGCAGTGGGAAGCCTTGCATGCGCAAGAAGCTGTCACCCTGGCTGGCAACAAGATATCTCCTGAAGCCTGGTAAATGTCGGACCGACACCCTGGCGAACTTAGGGTGGACATTGTGAGTAGAACGTTAAGCGGCCAAGGGAATCGTACGGTACGCTCCAGAGGCTTGTAACGAAAAATATAACATAACATAGCTGTGGCCCGTGAAGAAATAGACCCTTGGCCTGTCGCCAATTCTTGTACTTTTTGTGATCAAACCAAATTAGATGGTAAGGGCGAAAAATGGAGTGGACAATATGATAAAAAAAAACATATAATAAAGCAGATTTTATTCCTCGCAGAGAAAAACTTACGCAAGAATCAAGTTCCATTCAAGCCGCAAAAATTATAAATTTTTTATCATGGAGCTTCTAGTAACAGATGATGGATCGTTAGAAAAGTCCAATTATGCGCTTTGATTATTGTCGATGAAATAATAAGTTCATATTTAGCAGATAAATCAAAATTATCTGCCTTCAAAGTAGCATAAGTCTTTGAAATGAGCAATATAACGAGCATGATGGCCAATACGAACGAATACAATGAAATCGGAGGCGTGTACAGCAGCAGACCGCGGCCATTAGCGGTGGTGAGGAGGACCCTACGAAACTACAAGTGGGGCCTCGTGGTTGCCGCGGGGTGAGTCGTACAATGGAACCTTCGACTGCTCACACAAAAATATATTGAGCAATTTTTCTTAAAATTTAAATAAGTAGGAAAGTAGTGTAGCATTTTCATTGTCTTTGATTGAAGGATTTCTTAAATTAGACGGCAGCAGTAATACGGAAACAAAATTCCCTATTAGGCAATATAATTGTTATACGAATAATGTGCAACACTTTGTTTAGAGCAATCCTGGTGCTGATATTCGCCGGGATCGTGGCGCTGCTGGTGGGTGGTTCCAGCGATCCTGAGAAGACCTCCATTTCAGCAGCGCCTAGACGCAATACAGGAGGTCCCCACACATCTAGGCGGCGCATTGACGACTCCGTCAAAGCCTTGCTTAACTTAACGTGGCCGCGAAGAGGTAATTTGGAGTAAACGATGTTTTCAAACGCGATTACATTCAATCGTGTCGGTATATATTGAAATTAAATACATTGAATTTGAGCGTGGATGTTGTAATAGATATTCAATTGAAAACGATGTGAATGCCTCCTTAACAAAATAGATAAATTTATTTTTTTTAGATGGAACATTGCATTGTATTTTCAGATGGAACATTGCACTGTATTATCTCATGATCATCTACTTAATTATGTTGATAAGCGATTAATAAGCATAAGACAGGAACCGTGAGATGATGTAATCAAACGTTTGGCCTCAGATGGTTCGTGGTATCATAGAAGATGGGATGCAGCACACCGCAAGACAACACCGGACGGCGTAACCCAGTCCTTCGAAGCTCAAACCCAGGTTCGTAGGAAGCGCCAATCATCTAATGGGCCAGCTGATGCTACCACAACGACGGACACGCGCTATCATGTGGGGGATTTTATTTTCGGAAGCACTAGAGTTCCTACATCGACTTTAAAATCAACGACTGTCAACATTCAAGAGAACTTTACCTGGAAGGCGAACGAAAACGATGCTCAGTCTACGACAGATAGCGACGGATCAACATTTCCTCAGGGCGACACATTCAACTGGAATAGAAATGTTGGCAGTGTGAAGAAGGCCTCGGATAACGACATACAGTGAGTCATTGCTTCTTCTACTTTATAATATGCAAATAATTAACTTCTGTGCTTGTTACCTGTGGTGTTCCTGGTGAACGCGATGCGTTTCAGTTCAAAAGTTAAGGGCGGCAATCATCATAGAGAACGAAACGTTTCTATCAAACATTTCTATTTGCATTCGGCAGTTCATCCAATTTTACGCATCTAATCTGATACGAAAAAACATTAAATGCCTGATAATATTGACCATATATTACTATAGATTTCCAATTAAGCTTTAATATACAATAGTATGCGTATAACAACTTTCTCCAAGCGCCTGATGCACAGGGACGCTCTAGCTCGAGGCACTGAGGCGGTGCAGCGGCAGGAGGAGGTGGCGAGAAATCTAGCCTTGCGCGATATTCGGTTACGCGAGGGCAGCGCCTCTTACAGGCATGAATATTTATTTGAACGTCGAGCTGAAAATTGAAGAGCCGATATGAATAATTACAAAGTATAATAATAACACGCGCAAAATGGATCTTGATATCAATTATTATTATAATTTGATTCAGATTGATTCTACGTTTGTCTAATAAATTGAAAAGTCTTTAACTAGGAGCGTGATCTCATAAGGTAATTCACTAGTTAAAAATATCTAAATTATCTTTTTAGCTTTAAGGTAAATATTTATAAATTGCAGGCATCAGACAATGTTCCGAAGAACATCACCCCGCGTGCGACAAATGGCTGCTCAAGGGACAAGGATGTCACACGCTACCGAGTATCTCAGACGCAAGTACGACAGCTTTCTACTTGCGTCTGAGATATTATAAAATTACGACTAACAATATAAGCAATAAAATTCAGTTAAATAATAAATTTATTTCTGGCATAGGTCAGAAATTTTTATGAATTTATGCTTATTATTATTTATTCTTCTAATGACGAGCATATATAACTTTTCTGTGCCAACAAAGTACCTAAACATGTAGAGAAGTTTCTTTGAAAAAATCACTGACCTGCTTGTCCAGGATGAATTTGAGCACTGAAGCAGTGACCATGGAAGGCCGGTGGTTGGGTGATGTTAGTCGGACTTCGTACTGCGAATACGGAGCTGAACCAACTAACCAAGAAGACTTCACTATTGAGTACGTGTCTCGCCGCCACAATTCTGATTCAGAAGATGATTTCGGGGTCCCAAAAACAGATTTGATGATAGAAAAAACGGGTAACTCCCCCAAAAATGGAGTGTTGACCGACGCAGCGTCAGGCATGCGCAGGATACACAAAGCCTGCATTGGGCAGGAACGCTTCAGAACAACCGATGGATCCTGCAACAACCTGGAGCATCCTAGGTGGGGTGCGGCCTTCACGCCCTACAGACGGGCGTTGCCGCCTCACTATAGCGACGGTAAGAAATTTAAGTGAACAAAAAGTCTGAGTTGTGATCCATGTTAAAAGGAGCATTGCAATTTCCAAAATGGCGAAATAAATTTACGCAAAGTGAAATTAATTACTTGAGCTTTGTTTTACCGATGCAAGGGTCAACCAACTCAAATAATGATGTCGCCGCTGTTCAGCGCATAATCGCATCGCCCATCATGAATAGAAAAATTCCCCGAAAGTGTTTATTAATTAAGACGTGACTCATAAATGGAATTATTTTTCAAGCTAATTGCAACATTGTTAGAGTCAGTGAACCATATTTGGATCAGTAAAAGGTACTGCTGTGAAACTAATCCAGGGATTGATTAATACGAGTTACGGGATAAGCCAAAGCCCAAAGCATGGTTTTGAAATTTTTTTACGCAATGTTTTTTTTTCTATGCCTTAGACCATAATTTTAATTTTTATCCTTTCAAGTTATTCTTTGAAAAATTATTGCGTTGATTTCGAAATAATAAAAATTACTATCATGTAACAGAAGACGTATTTGAGATAGAATAGAAGTGACTTGAATATGTTTACTAGATTTGGCTCAAAATACTCCCGATTTTAGCTTTGAAGTACATCCGACTCTATTTTTTGTGTTTGAGACTCATTCAAACACAAGTTCATTCTGATACGGAGTATGTTAAAAAACAATTCATCTATAGGTAGACTGTTTATATGTCCTCGAGAATGCAGGCCAATAATAGAATTAATATATTATTAATTTATAAGTTAAAATGGTTGAGTGAATATACATCAGTTCAACCATGTGCAGGAGTGTCGTCTCTCCGGACCTCGGTGTCAGGGGCGCCTCTGCCGAGTGCGCGTACTGTGAGCACCGTAGTGCACCTACGGCGCAGCGTCGCGTCTCGGTCGTACTCACACTTGGCTATGGCGTGGGGACAGTTCATCGACCATGACATCACCGCCACAGCTCAAAGCACTGGTATTTAATTCCCTACCTTGTTTGAGGAAGAGTGGCTCAATGGTAACAGTTCATTGTACTAGGATTGGAGCAGAGAGGTGCGAGTTCGATCCCAGCTCTGCATGTGCGCCGTTTCTGGTCAGAATCTGCAAGAGGGCCTGGAGGTTAAGCACAGCAGAATGCAGTGAGTTGCGTGTTCAAGACCGCAATAAGCTGCAAATGTTCAGCGATGTCGAGAATTGGCGACAGGTCCAACGGCCTAATCAACGCTGACATCGCTATAATTATTAGTATTAATGCATGAGAAATTATCAAGTAGGCACGAGTTTCAAATCAGCGCCTTTCATTCACCCATCTTGGTTCTATGTATAAGCTGACGATCACTGAAATTAATTCAATTCAATCCACACCAGGACACGAAGGTTCCAGCATCAGCTGCTGCAGACCTGAAATGAGAACCGCCCCCTGGCTACAGCACCCTGAGTGTCTCCCTGTCACACTCCCCTACATCAACTCTTCCAATGCTCCCTACTGCATGGAAGTCCTCAGATCAGCTCCGGCGCCCTCCTGTTTCTTCGGTGGGGGACGTGTAACTTTATTTTATGTAAACCGATGTGAACCTCTCATGCGTTTAATGCGTAACTTTGTTCAACGTATTTCCTCCCTCGTATGAAGTGAATACTAATACTAACACCTCGTGTAGCGAGAGTTGTAAACATTTAATGCGTCAAATGGCACCTTCATCCGTCACCCAAGTGATTGCTTTTCATATAAATCGAGTCGAATAATCGGATATACCTCTCGTATATCTTTAAATATTGGTATTGCTAAGTTCAAATTTTCCCTTTTTAATCACTAATAATGTATCTACTATTATGCGCATAATCTAAATTAAAAAAACCTTCCAAGGGTCGTTTAATAAATTCATGCCACGGTCTTGCCTCCAGCGCTCAATATTTATTGATCATCAAACAAAATGCATGCTCAACTTGGTCAGGCTGTGTAAAACCGTCATTGTTATTATAATCTGGATATGCCCAGGTCCTCGTGAGCAGCTGAATCAACTGACGTCTTTCCTCGACGCTTCGGTTATTTACGGGTCCGAGGAAGAGCAAGCTGCCGAGCTGCGGCTCAACAAGTTCGGGCTCCTCAAGACTCAGGTATGGCTCGATGAAGTGAATACGTGAGTTGGTTCTCGAGTTGGCTATCATTCATAATAAGTGAGCTGATTATCAGGGATAATAACTGTTCAATTGGGTAAAATTTTAACAGAGTTATATAGAGTACAGCTTTGAAAGGCGCGGAAACAGAGATTACTGGGACTAAGTCATGTCTACACACCGTATATCGGGCTGACATTACCTCTCATGGCTGATGAGCGCCATTATCGTATCAAACTTAACAAATAATTGCTGGGCCCAGGTTACAGTGGATGGTCGGGAGCTTCTGCCTCCAGATCTGAGTAACACCTCGTGTAACACCGACGAGCAGACGCACTACCACCGCTTCTGCTTCAAATCAGGCGAGTAACACTTCGTGTAACACCGACTATATAACTTTAATTCTCGTCAGCCCAGCAGCTATTCTGGTCTCAGCAGCTATTCTATTTCATTCTATTATATCTATTGAAATTCTGGTCTCAGCATTTATTCTATTCAATTCTGGTCAGCCCAGCAGCCATAATAAATTTAAAAGCACCCTGCCAGTCACGCAAATTCACGACTCTCATTCAACTTATGACGACAATGGAATAGTGTTGAAATTCGTCGATGTGAAGTTCAAGTTTCACGTACAATAACTAGGAGACTCCCGCGTGAACGAACACATCCTCCTGACGAGCTTGCACACGCTGCTGGTGCGGCACCACAACGGCCTGGCCACGCAACTCCGGGACCTGAATCCTCACTGGGGCGACGAGCGACTCTTCCAGGAGACGCGGCGCATCGTGGGGGCGCAGCTACAGCACATCACCTATCGCGAGTACATCCCCAGCATCATCGGTGAGCCAGGAAATTTATTAAAACAAAGTATGGACTAGGTCTCAAAAATAATGAATTACAATGAAGTGTTTACCTCAAAAAAAAAAAAAAAAAAAATAGTGTGCATAAAATAAAATCTTAGCTTCGCTTCCAAATTTGTTTTTTAAATACGTAGTTCGAAGTATTTGAACCAATTACAAATTAAGGATGCTTCTCATGATACGCGTTTTAGATCCATGGTATATTTATTCATAATTACTATTTATCATATTTATTACCAATATTAGTACTTTGAGAGGAATGGACCACAGGAAATAGATGTAATGCTGCTAGGTTCTTACTTCATTTTTTGGCATTTCATCGAAGGAGTTAATTTTCGCAAATGAATTTCGTGATTGGTAAATCGAATTTTCAAGTAAATTTTTGGTTTTATATTATCGAATACATAATAAACCGTTTTTACATGGTCGAGTTTTGGTTTCCATTTACACGATAAAGTTTAGTTTATTTGATTCAATATTAGTTAAAATTATTTTAGTGCAAATTTAGTGATTCGAGTGTCGCTATTTCCCAGGGCCGCAGCTGACGGAGGCGCTGCGGTTGAGTCCTGCGCCGTCAGGCTACTGGAGCGACTACGACGCCGGCCTCCACCCTGGCATTGCTAACGAGTTCGCTGCCGCTGCATATAGGTTCGGTCACAGCATGATCGAGGTGAGAGGGAAGTGATCGAGGTGAGGGGGAAGTGATCGAGGTGAGGGGGAAGTGATCGAGGTGAGCGGGAAGTGATCGAGGTGAGCGGGAAGTGATCGAGGTGAGGGTGAAGTGATCGAGGTGAGGGGGAAGTCACAAGATGGTGAAACCCTGAACAATTCTACAAATAATTTCGAACGCTAAATAGTGCCGTGTCATAGTTACATGGCTGTACCATGACACTAAAGGCGCTTACACACGAGGTGAATAGTTGCGTCGACTAGTCGACGCAACTAAAATTTGTTATGATTGACGTGTTCAGAGGCAATTAGCTGGTGCATTGCACGCAGAGCAACATCCCAAACAAAATTTAGAGTCGCCCTAGCTTCTGGTAATCCAAATCGGAAGCTGCCGCGTCTGTAAATTTTCACTGGGATAGAAGCAGTCGAGTCACAAGTGTTCTCACTTCCCTCAGTAGCGGCTTGGCCTTCATCTAGATTCTAGACTGTAGAGTATAGTTGCGTCGCTCTCTCTCTTGCCAACTGTAGCACGCACTGCTGTCGAGCTCTCGTTTGCCTCCACCATGCATACCCTTACTCGACAACTCCCAACGTCGCACTGGCGGCCGCTGGCGCACTGCACTGAAAACACTCCCTTCGTGTATAGGCTCTCAGCCTGCAAAACTGTAGTCGACGAAACTAATCGCCCCGTTTATAAGCACCTATACTAATGCACGTTACAAATTATGTAGGCATGTTACGTAGCAACTATGAAGATTATCGCGTTATCATGACACCTAAAATAAATATGACAGACAACAATTTGAAACCACTTAGTGTCATTTTTAGGCCATGAATGAAATTAAAAGAAGACTCAAACTATGTGACAGAAATTATGAAAAGCAAAACTTTGTCATGTACAGGGCCTGCTGCAGAGCATCAGCGAAGACGGCCGTGAAGTTTCTTTCCAGCAGCTCAAGAAATTCTTCTTCGCCCCGCACACATTATACGACGTGGGTGAACTTGGCTCCCGCGTTAGAGGCCTCGTGTCTCAATCTGCCGCAGCCGTCGACGCATACTTTACCTCACAGGTTAGTCACGTCACGTATGTGAATCTCTTGAACACGCATTATTTCCCTATTTCCCGTTGGTATTTCTCGGCAATAGGATGAAGAAACGAATCAATTTTTCTTACGAATATTAAATGCACATGCAGGTAACAGAGCATTTGTTCGAGAGCGAAAACTCCGGTCCGGGACTAGATCTCGTAGCGCTCAACATCCAACGGGGTCGGGACCACGGCGTGGCGCCATACACAAGATGGCGAATGTGGTGCGGGTTGCCGCCCGTGTCGAACTTTTCCGACCTGGCCCTTGACATGGACAGCGGCACATTAGAGCGCATCACTTCTGTTTATGAGTGAGCTTGCTTCATTAATTCTCTATGAATAGGATTACAGATTCAGGTGCTTTTATGGATTTATGATTTTCTAGTCTAGGTACCTGACAGTAAATGATGAAGTCGCTGCGGGTGTATGCCATCTTGGAAGCAACATATCATTCATTATTCAGGAATCATTCATTTTTATTGTGTCGAAACATGTTGCTAAATTATTGTCATACTTCGGTTTGCGACATTTTCGACAATAATTTTAAGAAGGCTTTTTATATATCCGTGTGACTACTGTTGATTGTTAATTATTTGCGACCTAAATTAAAGAAGAATCAGCATGTTTCCAAGTGGCAGCTGTTGAGTATTAAATGAAATATTTCACCGCAGGAGCGTCGATGACATCGACTTGTACACTGGCGGTCTGGCCGAGCTGCCCGTGCCGGACGGGCTGGTGGGGCCAACCTTCGCCTGTATTTTAGCGGATCAGTTCCTGAGGCTGAAGAAGGCCGATCGTTTTTGGTACGAGACGGACCAGCTGCCGCAGGCCTTCACTCCCAGTAAGTGGGATATTCAAGAGTGAGATTATGTCTACCCAATGATTTCTATAAGTTCTGAGTAGACGATTTGTTGAGATGCAAGTTCGTAGGAGCTTTTGAATTGTCAGAAGAAGAATAATGGACACAAGGTGGTTATAACTTCCAGTTCAACGAATATCGTATATTACACTAACTGGGAGTTATTGAGGAATAACGTTCATCAAAGTATTGGTGCTCATACCAGTTCTGTAGAGACACTTGTCAAAGTCTTGGCGGACAAGCGAACTGAATGAAGTGACTTATCAGCCAACCTCGACTGATTAAGTTTTAATTATAATAACCGAAAGTTGTATAGGAACGCTCTTAAAATTCTTGTCGTTCAGGCGAGTTGGAGGAGGTGCGCAAGAGTTCGCTGGCGGCGCTCTTGTGCCAGAACGTCGAGGGACTCGGCGCTGTGCAGCGCTGGCCTCTCAGGACCTTCGGGGAGGGCAACCCTCGCCTGCCGTGTACCTCGTCTGCAATCCCCTCAGTTGATCTGTCGCCCTGGGAGGAGGGGGACCTCTGACTACTGTAATCAAGTATAGCATCACTCAGAAAAATGAGTGGGTCACATTGGCCAAGTAGTGATACACTTGAAGCAAGTAGCTCTGGCAGAGAGCGGACGAACCGACGCGCCTTTTTGTCGGGTCAAACAAAATCAGGCTGACCCACACATCAGGGGCAAAAAGTGCATCGCTTTTTTGGACAACATCGCACTCATTTCTCTGAGCGCCAACAAATAATAAATAAGTTTGATCTACCGAATTTTCGACGTTTCTGTGCCCGTCATGTGCAGTAGTTCAGCTCCTGCTCCTCCAGCCTATCAGGATTGCAATTGAAATTCAAAGTTGAAATTCTCCAGTTAATTATAAGCAATCGTCATTTGGTGAGTCGCTTGCTCTTTAGATAACCCACACAAAAAGTTTTCCCAGAAGCATAATTACAATATGAAGTCGTAGAACCATGATCAAGAGTCTTCTTAAATTTGTTCATGGAACTATGCGGACAGTTATCAAGGTGATAGAAGAAACAAAGAACGTTTCAAATTATAGTTCATGCTGGTGACGCTTCAGAAGATGCTACATTAACATAACAATAATCAACTCTTCTTAATCAGTAATTTATCATGGCATATATATTCAGTTAGTTCCGCAGCTATTTTATTGCATCACTTGGTAGTAGTTGGCTAAGAAACGCATGCCTGACCGTCGCAAAAATGATGAGTAGAGCACTCAGTGCATTAAGGGCATCAAGAGCATTGTAGGACATCAAGGGCATCGTAGGTCATCAAGGGCATCGCAGGTCATCAAGGGCAACGTAGGTCATCAAGGGCATTGTTGGACATTTTGGGGCTTCAATGGCAACGTAGGTCATCAAGGGTCTCGTAGGTCATCAATGGCAATTAATGTAGATCATCAAGGGCAATGTAGAGCATCAAGGGGATCAAGGTTGATACTCTTCAAGGATCATTGAAGAGCATCAAGGATAAAGTAGGGAATAAGGATATATAGTTACACTGGAGGCTCAGGTGGTAGCGAGATATACAATTAATAAATTGAAACATATATGGCCATCACGAAGGATGCTTTCGCTAAATTTTGTACAGAAAAGTTGGTGAAGCTTAAAAACATTGTGCTAAATAACAGATATAAATTTTAAAATATGTAATATTAGATATAGGACCAAACTCAGCCGTGTTTTGACATCTTCTACAATAACTATTTTGACCCACCAGTCCGAAAAATAGATACTACTAAAAACGATAAAAAAATACAGGACAGAACAAAAACTTCGTAATATGGTTTAATAGTTCCTGGATACTTAATATCCTCAAATACAACTAAATTCTTATATGCAATTATGATGATTAAAATGAATAATGCTAATCTATACCATAATACAGTTATATCAATTACATAAACGGATTGTTTGAACACGAGCGGAATTTAAGGACATCACTAGAATGATATATCTCGTCAAGTTTCACCAATCAGCAACTAGTAGTTAAATAATTAATTGATTACATTATTCGTTTTGTCATAAATTATCATAGCTGGAAATCGAGATACTCGTACTACCCACTTTTGATAAAATTATTTTTACGGAACAATGCAAGTCATTACAGGATAATAAACTAAGAACAAAAATACGACTAACTAGTCCAGCTTACATGCATGCTGAAAAATGTATTCTTCTATCTTGACTTTAGCTCACAAGTAAGGAAAAAAAATTAGAAGTTTCTGATGTATGATTCGTGAATCACAGCTGATTCATTCTGTTTCCACGTGAAGTGAAAAACGAACAAACGTTTAGGAACTAGGAATATTTTCACGCCAAGTCTTTCAAAATGGCTTGCAATATAATCGATAAAAACGGTGCTGGTTAAAGGAAAGAATCCATTATAATTTTAAGAGTTATCCCAAAGAGGATATTTATTTTCATGTTCAACTTGTCATGAAGTTAAGTCAATATTTTATTGAACTGTGAAGCGGCATTGAGACATAGCACATCAACTTGCAGTAATTCAACCCATAAAGCAACTGCTGATCTGTTTCGACGATGTGGCAAATTCTGAATACCTGCGTATAATTAAATTTTAAGTGATAAATAATACTTTTATTAATGAATAGAGGAAATTGTTGCGGATGGATTTCACAATTTAAAAACTAGAAACTCATGTGGATAAGAGCTTATAAAAAGCTGAATTTTGTTGACAAAAGCTTACCGCAGTTCGGGTCAAAACTTAGCAGTATTAGACTTAGATCTAAACAATACGAGGAGGTACATCTTTAAATATTTTAACAATAGACAAGTGTCACAATTTGACAAGAAACACTCACGATGCCAGTCTCTTAACCACAATACTGTGGCATGGTATATATACTAACCGAACCTTTTTGAAGGATCAAACGGCATTCAGAAAAATGTACAGTCCCGTCAGCCCTGATTATTTTACAAGCTGCAGGGAAACAAAAAAACCTTCTGGCAACAACACGCCATGCCATTGATCGACTCATCTACACGACTACACCCTTTAAATTTTTAGTGACTCAGTAAAGAGTCATTGAATTTTCTGCAAAGTAATGAAGTTTGAATGACTCGCTACAATGACGCTTAGATGGAGAGGCGTCTGGCCCATTACGGCCATATAATTACCTTTTAGATCTTTAGTAAAAACTTTTAATACTCATCTACAATCGACGACTGAAGTCCAAAATAATAAATAAATAAATAAGCTAATAGTGAAAAAAATTCGTTCATGTTCGCTTATTGACTTTTTCATGCAAAAGATTATTTTTATCGAACTACGAAATATCCAATCGCCATTTAATAGAACACACACCGCGAATTTTTGGCGTTGAAATAGAACGTGTTATTCATGAATAACGTGTTTTGTTGAATTTTATAAAACAAATTGAGAGCACCTGGAGAGATTTGTTTTTCAAGTTATTTTCAAACCATTCGCTGTACTATCGATGTGAACAAATATAAGATGGAGAGAAAGCTAGTGGAATGTCAATGATTTAAAAACTTGAACGACTTCCGAATACTGAATACTATAACTTTCAAGTTAACCATCGATTATACTGTCATGAGTAGAGGGCCAGCACCCTAAGCTTTACCACCATAACAACAACAACAAACAACAAACATCAGCATTACACGAGGCTGGGTAACGGACAACACACTTTGAACTAACGAGATGACGATCATAAAGATTATCTTAAGCTGCTTTACAAAGTATTTAAGAACTATTTTAGAGAGGATAAAGGGCTCCACTAGCAGGAATAACAACACGAGGCCTTCAATCTCTGGCCAAACAAAGGCATTATCTCGCTGTCTACGACACTGCATCACCATCATCAATTCATCGCTAAAATATTAATTCACGACTAATATATTAATTCATCACTAAAATATTAATTCATCACTAAAATATTAATTCATAACTTGAATGCACTAGGAAATACTGCTCCTGTGAATATCTAAGGGAGGTTCAACACGGACAGAAATTCAGCGCTTCACGCGAATTAAATCAGGCAATTTCGTTCATCAATGGATATAGGACGAGCTAAATTGGTACAATAGTGTTAACTAGTCTCTAGTGAACTAGACGCGGCCAGGCTAGGTATATTAATGATATTAATTAGCGCCCTACGCATGCTAGAAGGTGACGCTAGGTAGAATGGAGGAAGTAACTAGTATTGGAAGATGTAGCATCACCGCAAGTTCTTGGGAAGAGGCGCGTCTTAATTTTCGTCTCAACCGTCAATTCGAACCGAAATTCTCAAGATGTTTTGCACAGACAAATTGGAGGTAAACGAAGCTGGGGGCCAATGAGCTCGGACTCCATACATATGGGTTATTATTTCTCCATAGAAATCATTAAGTTCTTATGGGAAACTCTTTCACTTGGATTGACGGAAAAGACAAGACTTCGAGATCGCCTCTAATACTGGAAGAGTCGAGATCACAATTTATGCTAAATATAATAAAATTAATAATTAGGGGGACTAAACCAAACTATTACTTGGTCCAACTGGGAGGCTCGTCAGAATAGTGTCAACAAATATGATTTAATTGCAAGTCATCGGTATAGAGAATTAGATATAGGCCTAGGTTAAGTGTAGGCGCTGTGCGAGTGGATGTTAGTTAGGCTGATTAAGTAACTAGCCTACCAAGGCATCACACGTTCAACTAAAGCTGATTAAACGTTCTGACGTTGAATTTACGTCGTTGTTCCAACCTTAACTACGTTGTGAGATGTATTCATGTTTAGTAAGTTGGTACTACAACGAATGTTTTAGCTAATAAAAGAGTAAACTTTCGCACCTTGAAGTTGATAAAACTAAAAAAGACATTGGGCATCATATACGAATGTTCTGCCTTCTACGCAGGTTACATCACTATATCTAATTTATTTATTCTTCATCTTGGAGTATTTCAGCTACGCTTAATTAGTTTATTAAATAGTCTAGAATAAAACATGAAATATGGTCAACCACACATATAATATTAAAATTCTACACAATTCGTAGTCTAAGATCTTACAAACAACGCCTCGCTATCGAGTAAATGCTACGCAAGTGGGGTACCACCAAGCATCTGACGTTGAAATAACGTTGATTAAACGTTGTCACTTAAAAATAACGTGGAATAAACGTTATTTTAACGTCTTTTGCTAGGAGTATAATCTTGCTAGGAGCACGTGTTGCCCGCTATGTAAATGCGATACCTGGAAGAGAGCTAGAATACCTAACAAAAATAACTGCATTAAAATTGTAACTTGACCACGTGAAATTACTGATTTTAATTTATGTCTCAGCTTGAATATTGCAAAGAAATTGAACTTCTGAATGCCTTTTTGTTTGAAGCCTTGCACTGGAAGTACGTAGGGGTATTCGCAACATTAATGCTTCCGATATATTACAAATAAAATTGGGATTCCAACATAAGCTATGAGTCTTATTTATGTTAGCAAGTACAAATGATTTGCATGGAATCTAAAATTAAGATTCGATATGAAAATTGAGTTGCTTCATTTTCACTTTTTTATGATAGCTGAATCATTCCGCGTCTCGGAATGCTGAGGCGCGTTAAGAGCTCATAATCCCAGGACTCGAGTTTCCGCCTTAAAAAATAGCACAATAAGTTCTAAGTAGTATAAGTGAGATGCCAAGTTTTCATTTGTAATCAACCTGCCGGGGAAATTCTCGACGAGTTTCAGGGTAATTCTTACTCTCAGTAAACAATAAATAAAACAACAATGATTTCATGGGACATACATGTAAAAAGATCGCAAAAACCTTGAAAAGTTTTGATAAAATTTTAACCTTTGGAGAATTGATTGCGTTTTGGGAACCCGCTTCAACTTTCAAGAAATTTGAACAAGCGATTGATTTGAATTCAATTACATCTGATCAGGCAATCATGACGAACTAATAATGGGACCAGACTTAGAAATTACTTAAAACGAAGAGCACGATAATCGTAGAACTTAGATCGTAATTGAACATCATAGATAGATTCGAACACAAATATAATTCGTGAGAAGAGTCTGGCAGATTTAGTATTCGCTGTCGCACGTCTTTGGATTAAAGTCGCCGAAGACATTGAGTTCGTAGAGGCTGGCGAAGACCATGAAGAACAAGTACCAGACCATGAGCATGACGCCGAGCTTCTTGTCGAGACGCCAGCCGTTGAAGTGCAGCGCCGCGATCAGGAACACAACCGTCGAGAACAGCGAGATGGTCGAGTATGTCAGACCTGACACACAAGAGTGGGTCATATTTTAGACAAGAGAGAGTTTGGGGTGAATGGAAAAGTTAATAATGATATTGTATAATTATTTAATAATTATAAATATATAATCACTGCTGCTACTCTCGACGAGCACCAAAATACTTCTACTCTCACCCCACTTTAATCCGACGACACTCTTCTCTTGCCCCACTCTACTCTGGCCGCCTCTATTCTGGCCCCACTCTACTCTGGCCGCACTCTACTCTCACCCCACTCTACTCTGGCCGCACTCTACTCTGGTCCCACTCTACCCTGGTCCCACTCTACTCTGTCCCCACTCTACTCTGGCCCCACTCTTCTCTCATCCCACTCGACTCTGTCCCGCACTCTACCTCTACTCTCTACAGGCACGACGCTGCCGGGGTCGGTGAGGGCGGTCTTGAGGAACCAGGGCAGGCCGAGGCACAGGAGGATGTCGAAGACGTTGCTGCCGATAGCGTTGCTCACAGCCATGTCGCCGAACCCTGCGTCATGGGCACAGCTTTACGATATTCTATTATAATATAAATAAAAAAGAATTTATCTACCAAGAATTGAAAAAATATAAAACTCAAAGAAATCACACAATATTTATGTTGCATTACTTTCGGACTGAACGGTTTCCAAAACTTGTTCAAAGTTTTCTTCGTTTCAAGTGTTTTCTTCGTTTTCAAATCATTGGTGAACTTGCGATTTAAGCAGACTAATGCTGTGTATTTATTTACTTATGTATTTATTAGCGGATTAAATAGATGTTGGGATAAATTTATTTACTGACTGATTGATCATTACCTATTTATTGACGTGGAGAGGGCAATATAATTTTGAAATAATTCACTGGTAAAGATGTTGGATAATACTTAAAAAATGTTCAGGAATACAGTCAAGCGTGATGCAAAAACTACGATCTCCGCCTTAATTAGGTTAACTCGACCAAGCGAATCAGGTTAAGTATTAAAAATTAATGAATAATGATATATACTGACACAATGGAAGGCTCAGGTGTTTAATTAAAATGTAATTAGTAATTAAAAAAATATATATTCTGGCGCAGTGAGAGGCTCAGGTGTTTTATTAAAAAGTAATTAGTTTTGAAATATGATAAATGTTGACACATTTGTGGGGTGACCCACCTTGCGCTGATAGCTGACCCACATTGCGCTGCCTGACCCACCTTGCGCTGATACCTGACCCACCTTGCGCTGCCTGACCCACCTTGCGCTGCCTGACCCACCTTGCGCTGCCTGACCCACCTTGCGCTGATACCTGACCCACCTTGCGCTGCCTGACCCACCTTTTATAATATTGATTGGTTATTATAATATTGATTGGTAATTATAATATTGATTGGTAATTATAATATTTATTATTGGTAATTATAATATTGATTGGTAATGATAATATTGTTTGGTTATTATAATATTGATTGGTTATTATAATATTGTTTGGTAATTATAATATTTATTGGTTATTATAATATTGATTGGTATTTATAATATTGTTTGGTAATTATAATATTGATTGGTTATTATAATATTGATTGGTAATAATTACATTGAATGGTTATTATAATATTGATTGGTAATTATAATATTTATTGGTAATAATTACATTGAATGGTTATTATAATATTGATTGGTAATTATAATATTGATTGGAAAGTATAATCTTGAAATTGTCAGTATCATATTGATAGTTAATCTTGTTAATCATTGATTATTGTCTCCTATAAGCAATTACCTTCAACTTTATATCATTTCAATTATAATATTTAAATTAACTTGCCACCAGTAATTTTTCATCATTATATGTAACGCACTTTCATTAATCCAATAGCAGAGTAACCTCAAAGTGTTTTCTGAATAAATTCATATTATATTCAGTTGAATAATTCAGTGTAATTCAAGAATGAAGCCCATAAAAATAATTCAGAAATCATTCAAGCGTTCAAATCAATATTTCTTAAATAATGAATACTAATAAATATTAGCTAATACAAAGGAATTTAACTTGAGCAACTAGCATCGTTTAGGCCATTTTTAGCCTCATATTACGGTTAAGCACAAACACATAATAATTATCAGTAATTATTATATCGCGATAACAGCACAAGCATCATCATTCCTTGAAATGATTTTGAATTGAATGATATGAAGTATTAAATGATATATAAGCTGCATTGATCATAAAGTTCATATTTCCTCTCACACTCATACTTACTACATTGTGATAACAGCACAAGCATCATTATTTCCTGAAATGATTGTGAATTGAATGATATGAACTGTTAAATGATATATAAGCTGCAATGATCACATGGTTCATAATCCCTCTCACCGATGATAGTTATCATCCAGACCATGACGTATGAGTACAGTGAGATCCACACCATACTCATGATGAAGGTGAGCAGGAACCAGCTCCTCCAGCGCGCCCTCCTGCAGTCTGGTATGGTGAAGTGGTGCACCGCCACCAGGGGCAGCGTCGCCCCCCAGTACAACCGCTCTGTCACCCCCAGCGGCGCCTGCCACGGGTTCGAGTCATCGTCCTGCCGCGGTGAAAGATAAGGTTTTATCATTAAATGCTATTATTATAATTATAGTCTAAAATTGACTTGTATTTAATTCACCCTTTCAAATTTAACCGTCTAAAATAGTCATGGCCTCTTCGATTCATCATTGCCTTAATTCTCAAATCGTTATTTCCATTTGGAATTATCATTACCTTCTTGCATCGCTATTAATTACTCGATATTAATGATAAATGAGAGGGTTATTTTAACTGGGGGCATTGAAACCATAGAAAACCTATAATATATTCCAACCATCACAGTCCTCATCACGCGCACTGTCAATCATAACGCAAGAATGGTTACAAAAATCGTATGACGTCAAATTTCTTAATTGTTTCAGTTGTATTACTTCAAAAATTACCGGTTAAAAAATTAGGTTTTTAATAATAAGCCGAGAGAAGTTTCCATTTCATAATTTTTTGGCGAAGAAAATGAACAAGAAATAGTGCTAGGGTTGAGGGTTTTGATAATTAAATACTGGCCTGAAAAACCGTAGAGTTCCGGTAGACCGTAAACAGAAAACAACAACATGCTTCCAAGCAGCCTCAACTCGATACAACATCTTTTAATTTAACATTCATGTAGTTTTTAAACTTACAAACAAGGTAACAATTCCTTATCAGTGGTCCAACCTTCATGGTGGGGGCCATCATCTGGGGCTGCGCCGCGTCCACCTCCTGCACGGGGGGAGGCCGGGGGATGGCTCCTGGGTCATCGTTCTCACCCAGGCCTGTCAAGATAAATTTCATGATTAATGTATAAAATGCGCTACAACTCATTATATCTTTTCAAGATATTATCTTATCTTCTTTTGTCCTTATAATATCTTATTATATTAGGTTCTAAAGAATTCATAATATCTTTTCCAAGGTAATTTTATTTTTGATTGCTCAATATCAATATTTATTTCAATTTGCATTTTAACCACGAACCAGTGAGCAAGAAACTCATTCCTACCAAAACATATCCACACAAGGCTGATTTACTTCGGTCATCAATAATTTTTTTTTTCTGAATAAATGTTCAAAATGCCAAAAAATGCATCGAAAGTTTGTCCTCGTATTGTTTGGTTAACAAATTTCAAAGATCTTGATAAACATGTCAAGGGACAGTGAAGATTTTTTTAGAAGAATGTCACGAAAGGGCAAGTCTTTGCATGAAGATATCAAGAAGAGACAAAAGTTAAGCGAAAAGCATTTTTTTAAAAAAGCTTAAATAGTTTGGAACACGCATGAGAATTAGACGAGAATTGTGGAATATTTTCAGGCATTGAACTAGTAGTCAATACACGAATTTAGTTAACAATTGGTTATCTTGACTGAGATCCCACAAAGCCATTAGATCATGTTGTGAAGAAAATAATTTATGTTCTGCACACGTGAAGAGGTTGATGAAAATATGTTGATGAAACGCAAGGTGGTTATGAAACGTGCCATGTGCCATGCAGCACATAGAAAACTTTTGAAATATCACGCGTGTGCCCATCTAGGAAAATATATTAATTTTCTTGAAGTCTAGCTGAGATCCAGACTATTCGGAACGGTTTGCACACTCTGATTTACGAGTAATAAATTGCAGGATTTGACAGTAAAATATTTGGAGTTTGCTGCACACACAAGAGAACCGTAAAATATTAATAATTTCTAATTAAGTTAATAGATGTTTTTCCGACAATCGGGAGGATCGCATGCTCGTGACTCTATGGTAGCATTCATTGATATAGTGAACGCTAGTGCTCTCATGTGCTATTGTGAAGGCTGTACTGAAACAAAGGCACAATTGAAGCCAGTGCTGGTGAGTGTTGGCTTACTGAAGGAAGCTCTTCTCTGGCCAGGTTCAAAGTTCATTGTTATCTGAGGATCTTGAGACTCGCAACTCCATACTGAATATTTTTGTCGGTTCATCGACGGCCACTGAATAAACGACGGTAGGCCACCCCAAATTTTTCGATGGTTTTCATGGCGTAGCGGCAGTGGCTTGTCAAAATTTTCCTTTGAAGAGCTTAAGTGATGAGCGTCATTTGTCCCGCCAGGCTGTTCAGCTTGAGTTTCTTGAACTGATTCCGAGATCGTCGGACTCCCCATTTTGAAATTGTTAATTGCACCAATGGAGGATGCCGCTGCTGTGTCTTCAACAGGAATGCTGTTATCTTGATAAGCAATATAAGGAGACGTGTGGTCTTCAGAGGAGTTATTCACTTGCCGCAGCAGACTAAGAAGAGGCAGCGTGTCGTCTGCGTAATACAAAATATCTTTTTTCTATATAATTGATTTCCCGGCACTGAACTGACACAAAATTAAAATCCGTTGCATTTTCATTTCGTGACTAACACCTCATCCGCAAAACAAGAAATCCGCAAGTTAGTGAGCGCACGAGAAATAATCTGCGCTGAGGATTTGAATTACATAAATTATGCTAGGAGAACATGAAGCCATACTTAATGGAGTTGAATAAAATTTACGCTGAAGCTTGAAGCGAAATTACGAGCGCTGGATGAGTTTCAAACAAACTTATACACGCTAGGTGGGCTTAAATACCTTATTCAATTACCGGATAAATAATTTAGTTGCAATCTAGTTGCTACGGCAACGTGCCGACACTTCACAATTTCTTACGCCCCCACATACCGTCTTAACGTCTTCAAGTTGATGGCTTATTGTTGATGAAAATTGATTGCTCATTGTTGAAGGTTGATTGCTAAGTGTTGAAGGTTGATTGCTAAGTGTTGAAGGTTGATTGTTAAAGGTTGAAGGTTGATTGCTAAGTGTTGAAGGTTGATTGTTAAAGGTTGAAGGTTGATTGCCTATATTGTTAAAAGTTGATTGCTTATTGTTGAGAGTTGTTGCTCTCACAATGTGGTCATGACTGTAGTCATTGTTAATTTTTTCATCGTTATTATTTTAAAAAATAAATGAGCACATGCGTACTCAATAGATAAATTAGCTGATATTAATAAAAATTAATATAAATTCGACTTTAATGAGATATTGATTATTTAATTTCGATTGAAGGAGTCATTTCTACACCTTACAATTATACGCGCAGAATTAAATATAGGTATGTGTAATATATGTTTAAAATTATAGGCAAAATACAATTGCAAAAGCAAGCATTATTATGCCTGGCGATACGTTCACGCCCAATACTTGCGCTGCCGTTTGCTGATTCCAGCGCAAAAATAAAGCAAGGATAAAAAATGAAATATGTATAATAACTCAATTATTTAATAAATGTAAATATCTACGGTATCAAATTTAATTATTCAAATGAATACGCATTAACAGCCCGAAAATACGCGTACAAAATCTCTATTTTATAAGAAAATGAGCTATGGTGGTATCCAAGCAAAGCTGTAATAGGATTTAAATGCCTTAAAAAGCATTTAAAACCTATATTATAAGAATCATCAAATACCTGCAAATACGCGTTCAATACTTTTATTGTATTAGAAAATAACTTATTAACAAAATGTTATTCACGGGCACGCGACAGAAGTTCTCACCAGTGCTGCTGTAACTCTGGAGCAGAGGAACTGATCGGTAGCATTGTTGGTGAAATTCAAAGTTGCTAAAGCTAATATAATAATAATAATGATAATAATATAATATGTAAGCTGAGATAATAATAATATAAAAAATACAGGCAGAACTCTGTATTATTTAGATGAGTAGAATAGTGAAAATGCGCTTTAGGTTTTGTTACGTGTTATATCCAGATCAGGTTATGCTCGCTGTCACAATTTATCGTTAGATCTTCTGAATAATGATGAGGTGAAAATGGATTGAAGTTTGAAATATTTAGCATTATAAAACTTATTGAAAATCTCATTCATTTTTTTCGAGTGTTGAAAGAATATCTAACTCAACCACTTTTAAATTTACAATTCTTTGAATTTCTCTGACTCACGAGAAATTCATTCATTATTCTCTAAATATTTCACCGAATATTTACGCATACCTGAAATTTAGATTTCTGTAAATTTTCCTGCATCAACCACCTCAGAAAATAATTTTTCATAATTCTGTGAATTTTCCTGACAAATCCACTCCTTTCCCACCTCCGAAATTACGAAAAAATTTTAATTTCTTTTACCCACCCACTTCTAAAATTGACAAATTTAGAAAACATTCTCATGCAATATTTTTAAATTCACAATTTAATAAACCATCATCATGCCCCATTCTAAAAATTACAATTTTAAAAACCATCATTATTTCCACTTTTATAATTTACGATTTTACAACTGAGAATTAATTCTCCCGAACTCACCGGTCTCGGCCACGCCCCCGTCAGCAGCCTTAGGGTCCCCGGGCTGGACAGGGGCGCTCTTGATGCCGAAGAGGGAGTTCTTCTCCTCCTTGGAGGCGGCGTTCTTGAAGGGGACGTTGAGTGTGTTGGCCCAGGCCTCGAGGCGCTTATTGTGCACCATCAGGTAGCAGTAGCCCGCGTACAGCACCAGCAGGAACAGTGACTCGTACCTGCACTCAAAGAAATATTTATGTTGCTGGGCAGCGACAACCGCGATCAGAGTTTAACTGGAAGATGACCAATTTTTTATGTCCTGTAATTATTCAGAAACATATTAAAATAAATGCACTTCAATTAAATAAGATTCTGGGTTTTTTATTTCGATTATCGTGGTTTACAACTTGCATAGGTACAGGTTTCCTTCGATGCATTCATCGTTACATAAAATTTTGGGCGCAGCTTGGACCTTCTTTTAGGCACAAGGAGAGATACGTTACTCCGACAACTAAAATCGGTATAATGACGCTAGATTGTATGAGTATAACGTGACTTGATTTATCGAGTTTAAAGGATCAATGCTGAATGATTATTAATGATTAATGATGAACACGAGGTTGACTCACCACTTGACAGCCTCGTTATGGATGGTGAGAAGCAGAGCGCAGATGGAGATGCAGTAGCAGACGCAGTCCCGCACTACGGGCCACCAGTTGATGCAGATCTCAGTGCCCGAGAACAGCGCGCACACCGAGATCACGAACATGATGTTGAACACCGCGCTGCCGATCACCCCACTGATGCCGATGTCGTCCTGAGGGACAGAGGTACACCGAGATCACGAACATGATGTTGAACACCGCGCTGCCGATCACCCCGCTGATGCCGATGTCGTCCTGAGGGACAGAGGTACACCGAGATCACGAACATGATGTTGAACACCGCGCTGCCGATCACTCCGCTGATGCCGATGTCGTCCTGAGTAACTTATTTGTGAATCCAGGAGAATTTTGGCACGAATTAATTCTAAATTGAAAGCAAGTCAGAAAAATCTGAACGCAAGATTAAAAATTTTTGTCGATCAATCGCAATAAGATGTCGTTGATAAAAATTAAGATTTCCAGTAGCGCGGTGGGGAGTGTGGAAGTAGCGCGGTGGGGAGTGTGGGAGCAGCGCGGTGGGGAGTGTGGGAGTTAAACGTCTCTTAGGTCTTTAAAGGTGAAGCCAGCCCCACTGTAGGAATGTGGCTGTGGCCAACCACGCGATGTGACTGTGGCGGGCGCCACATCACGCCAGCCTATAGTTCTAACAAACATCGGCCACGCGTCATTCAGGCGCCGAGCTTCGGGCCGCTCAATGACTCAAGTTGAATGACTCATGGGGACTTATGACTCGGGGGAGCGAAACATGGAGAACTGTGGAATTATTTTATCGTGGGGGCACTCAGAAAAAATTGATCATAATGTCCAAAATATGACACTTTCTACACGTACCACTACACTTCCATTCTTTTCATGGGAAAAACTGGGTAAGAAGATAGCACACAGGGCAAAGAGTGCATCGATACTGGGACAACATTCCAGTCATATCTATGAGTGAGTGTTGCCTTCATACAGCACTGATGTGTTGTCATCACACAGCACTGATGAGTTGCCATCACAAAGCACTGATGTGTTGCCATCACACAGCACTGATGAGTTGCCATCACACAGCACTGATGAGTTGCCATCACACAGCACTGATGAGTTGCCATCACACAGCACTGATCAGTCACCTCGGCGACGAAGACAGCGATGACGGACGTGGCGAGCTCAGGAGCCGACGACCCTGCGGCCATGAACGTCGCCCCCGCCACGTCCTCGCTCAGCTCCATCCCTGCACGGCCGTACGGTCACGTCACGGCCGTACGGTCACGTCACGGCAGTACGGTCACCTTACGGCCGTATGGTCACCACGTCACGGCAGTACGGTCACCACGTCACGGCAGTACGGTCACCACGTCACGGCCGTACGGTCACCACGTCACGGCAGTACGGTCACCACGTCACGGCAGTACGGTCACCACGTCACGGCAGTACGGTCACCACGTCACGGCAGTACGGTCACCACGTCACGGCAGTACGGTCAC
>NW_025931935.1:0-30077 GCF_000764305.2 Hyalella azteca | reverse complement strand
CAGATCATCACTCACTATCACAGATCATCACTCACTATCACAGATCATCACTCACTATCAGCCAGATCATCACTCACTATTTGCTAGATCATCACTCATTATCTGCTAGATCATCACTCACTATCAGCCAGATCAACACTCACTATCTGCCAGATCAGCCCTCACTATCTGCTAGATCATCACTCACTATCGCAGATCATCACTCACTATCTGCTAGATCATCACTCACTATCACAGATCATCACTCACTATCGCAGATCATCACTCACTATCAGCCAGATCATCACTCACTATCACAGATCATCACTCACTATCAGCCAGATCATCACTCACTATCAGCCAGATCATCACTCACTATCAGCCAGATCATCACTCACTATCTGCCAGATCATCACTCACTATCAGCCAGATCATCACTCACTATCTGCTAGATCATCACTCACTATCAGCCAGATCATCACTCACTATCACAGATCATCTCGAGGGACGGGACGAAGAACTCATCACAGACGATGGCGATGGCGACGAAGAGATAGATGGTGACGATGATGTGTATGATGACGCCGCCCCCTGCCCTCGTGTCCTGCCCCATCAGGGGGCGAGGGAACTGCTCGATGGCGGGCCGGGGACAAAACTCGCTGGCGTTCCCTGCTCGACAACGCGGGGTACAAGTATAGTATAGTGTAGTGTAGTGTAGTATAGTATAGTAGAGTAGTATAGTATAGTATAGTAGTATAGTATAGTATAGTAGAGTAGTATAGTATCTCCGGCAGGCATTGAAGAATAGGCCTGGATAGGCCTATATCGCCGATTCTTGTATTTTTCTTGTGTACAAACATCATTGGCATTGGGTTTTCAGGTTTCCGTTATCATTGTAGTGTTACAATGGGATCATTATTGGGTACAATAGGATTATTATTGGGTCACAGTAGAATCATTGTCGTATCGCAATATTATCGTGATTGTGTCACAATTAATAGGATCAGAATGCTGCCTTTTAGCCATCTTGGTGCGAGAAGAATCAACTCCATTATGTAGGTTCAAATGTAATACTCGTCAACTAAAGTTTACAGGATTACCAAATGGTTATTTGTTTCCTCGAGAAACACTTGTATAAATATGAAGTGAGGTAATTAATTAAAATTAATTATTAATGATCACCGCACTCACCTTTTGCAGACGGCGATCGGGTGCTGGGATCCGCCCCAGAGGTTGGGTTGACGCCTCGATTTTTTTCCTCCTTAATTGGACCTGCGGTTGAGAACAACAAATATTCCTAATTAACCTCCAGCATTCATGACAGTATTGTTAGGGCCAATGAAGATCATGGCAATGTAAACGTTTACATTAAATAAAACTCACAATTAAGTTCATGAAAGAAATAGTTAGATTCGTGAAACGTCTTCGATCAAAAAGTGAAGATAAAAGAGATATGAGAAAAAGATGCAGTAAAATTTTGCTTTGGAATAGAATTTAAACTGACATGAATGGTTAAATTCATTAACCTTTTTAAA
The DNA here is from genome assembly GCF_000764305.2 of Hyalella azteca. Lineage (NCBI taxonomy): Eukaryota > Metazoa > Arthropoda > Malacostraca > Amphipoda > Hyalellidae > Hyalella > Hyalella azteca. The sequence goes on along the minus strand of NW_025931935.1, from coordinate 28,563 downwards.
AGCCAAATTCAGTCCTCGACCCACGACATAACTTTCGCCCGCGTTTGCCCTTTTCATTGTTTACACATGAAATGCATAGAAAAATACATATGAATGAAAGGCACGCACACATTATTCAATAGGTTTTAGTTAAATTGGTGCTTGTGAAATTGTTATTCATTGAATGAAGGACAGCAAAGAGATGAATAACGTACCTCGGTTTGCTGATGTTTCAGCTTCGTCTCGAGCTTCTTCGTCGCGGTCTCGTCCTGAGGTCTCCCTCGAGACACGTCTCTTGTGAGCCACTCTCTGACCAAGCCTCGACTGAGTGGCCAGTAAACTTCGGGTCTTAATTAGAGTGGCGGTGGGCAGCCACTCGTCGGAGTTGAGGGACGAAGGGTTGTTGACGTGGAAGACAACGTCGTCCTCGTCGTAGGCGACGATGCCAGGGTTCAGGGGCAGGCCATCGCTCAGGGCCGCGTCGTCGGGCTGCTCTTCGCTGTGCAGGTCCGCGAGACCGGACTCTGGCGAGACACAGAGACACAATGACACCACACACAATGACACGAGACACCATGACGCGAGATACCATGACGCGAGACACAATGACACGAGACACAATGACACGAGACACAATGACACGAGACACATGTTCGACCGAGGGCTGGTTCGACCCACGGCCTAGATACGGACGGCTTGAAGTGTTGAAGGCTACGTTCCGGAAGGCAGGAATCATGATGGTCCATTATATCCAGGGCAGTTGTGGTCATCGGCAGGCGACCCATTCTATTCGTGTATAATCCGCGCTGTCGGATTATTGACAAAATTCTATCACAAGTCAAGGTGTTGCTACTTGCTAGTAAATCAATAGTTTCCTATCGCTTCAGCAGACACTCTAAACTTGTGCGGAACTCCACTTACGACATCTCCGAGCAGGCGTACAGTTACGTTACGTATCTTCCCGCGCAAATGTTTTGATAATACCACCTCTAGAGTTACGTCATCAAGTCAGCACTTACGCCACTCGCAAGTCGATTTTGCGTGCTTACGAAGTTTTGATAATATGGCCCTCTGGAATTTAAATAAGTTCTATATCTTATATAAATTAATATATTTTCTAAAGAGGCCAGATAGTTTGTAGTATTGATTTTAAATAAGTTTCTTTGAGCTCCATTATTTTGTTCCAAGAATTTGTAAGCAGCGACGTTTTTCAACTATGCATTAATCTTTGATTTGAACTCACCATAAGTTGTGGTGTCATCCCGCCTCACGATGCGGGTCATCACACTCATCACGAAGAGGTAAGCCATCGACGCTACGATTACTTTTCCAAGTTTGGATCGTCGGGACTTAAGTCCCAGTCGGGACGCAAGTCCCAGTCTTGGAGGCTCCATCTTTACTGGGACCAGAAGCTCGAGGTCTCGAAAGCTTGGCTTCCAATAAAGCAAAAGCTTGTGGGGAGACAAGGGAACCCCGGGGGGAAATAACCGGGGTGGAAACCGAGTTTGGTTTCCAGAGAAGGTTTGAGAGCGAGAAAAAGTTTTAAAAAAGTAAGAAAGAGAGAAGAAAAGTGGAATAAATAGTTTAGAACTTGAGTGCGATTCTTACGAATGTTGTAACATGAACAGAGGCTGGTGTTGAAGAACTAGTAATATATAAAATATCTGTATGGTTTAAATAGTATTGAAGAGGGCTGAGTGGGTAAGGAATTTAAGCGTAGTTGTTCTTGGAAGAATCAAGATCACAGCACAGAGAAGGAATACTTTATAAGCTGAGGTCATAATACTTCATACTCAGTATATAGTGCACGACTCATGTCAATTGCTGCCCATTAGCAGATCAAGTCACTCAGCACATGAGTGACATATTCTTATTAAAGACTCAAACAATAGGAATGATCTATGTCTTCTAGGTGAATAAGATTTAAAATCGGAAAACCTGTAGTGTTCCTTGGTCTGGTCTGCAAATAAGAAAAACAGGCGTTAGTAGATGTTAGTATACGAGATCATAGATAAATCAAAAAATCATTGTCCTGTATTAGAGATTAAATAAGTCATAGTATTTTAGGAATTAAAGAAAGTGCCATGAAATATTCAACTCGTGTTGTCACAAGCATAAAGCAAATTTTGCTTTGAATAGATCGGAAATTCTTGAGATATCCTTGTCAATTGATAACTTCTACCACAATACTTCATGTGGAATAAATCTAAATTTGAGTTTCGCCTCGAAGATGAAACACTCAGCACGCGCTGAGTCTCGAAGACACTGACGAGCTAAAGGAAAATTTTCTGTGACTAAAAATAAGATTCATAGATTTTTTACTCATTTTTACTTTCATTTTAGTGCGAGAGAATGAATTTTAATTAATACAAGTATTCGAAAGGTTCCTTTCTCTGATACCACATTAATCTTCCTCCAGCGCGAATACTGTTTTAAAACAATCACGAAATTATTTTCAAATCTAATGCATGGTAAGCAGAAAACTCGACAAGTTAAAAAATGTTGTTGGAAATGGTGGATAGTTAAGAATCTGTTATTTTTTATGTGCTCCTCAACGAAATTCATTTCGGGTAAATTTATTCGAAGACTCAAAGTTTCTCAGTACAATTAATTCAGCATTATATTTTGGAAGTCTTTCGGAGTTACATAATTTCAGCATTTTACTTCTATTAAAATTATACTTACACAGCATCTGCCCTGATCAATTGGCCAGATAAACATGCATAATTCCTTGTGTACAGAGGAGCAACATCCAGGAATCTTTTAGATCTATTGAGGGAGCAAATAAGAGAGCGCGTGGTGGGCTTTCTTTGTGTGCGACACAAAAGAAAGAAAACACTCGGTCCTCATAGAGAAGTTTCCTATTGTTGGATGTGGCTGCTGCGGCAGGTTTCAGAACTCAATAGACCATTGACATCTTAACTCTAGCCTTGCCATGTCACCCTTAACTCAATTTGTGCAGCGAGAAATTTTGTATCATAAAATAAATGTCTAAGTTATTTCTTGGTATTAGCAACACGAGACTTGTCCTATCGTGGATAGCTGTTAGTCAATACCCACGCGCTGTTTCCTCTAGTCCATTCTTGGAAAAACTTTGCAATAAATTCTATTCGGCTTATCAAAATAGCTTGCTGTTTCTTGTTATAAAGTTAATGCAAAAATATTTTCGCTGTTGTTTGTATGGAATATCTGTTATCTTGGCCCCGGAATACCAGAACATTAAGTTACGCAACTGCAAATAAAAATTACAGCTAATTACTGGAGCCATTCACTCCGCTCACGTCTGGCGATTATTAAACGCCGTAAATTAATTACGGGCTCGTTATTATAAAAGAAAAAATCCCTAATTGAGATGCACTTAATTGTTTGCGACAGTAATTAAAAAAACCGTTCCGACAGAAAAATTCAACAAAGACTGAACGCCTTTAGTATCAACAATTATAGAAAAACTACAGTTCTGATTCAATGTCACACCCAATACAATAAAACTAAATGTCAAGAAGAAGAATTATTCACAGTAAACTATTCTCCGTTTCGTATGGCAGTCAAAATGTTTGCCTCCTCAAAGTTAAGCTTTTTGGTCGTTGAAGTTCAAAAGTTTGTTTTGCCATTTCATTGCCAGCAACTACCATCCGCCAGCAGTCGAGTCCAGCCGAGCGGAAAGCTCCCAATCATTGTCCAAGTTCCTAAAGCCTTAAATTTCTTGCTCAAGTTACGCATCCTTGGAGTCCTGCAGCGCCAGACTTGCCAGGAGGATCAGGCGTTGCAGCGATGATGACTTCGGCTTGAGCTGAAGTTTGATGGAAAACGTGCGAGCTGCGGTGCCACTTGGTATGGGAGCCACAGAGCCACTTCAATGAAGCCAGACAAGCCACAGTGCTCTTGAATGAAGCCAGGCAAGCAACAGAGCCACTTGTATATGAAGCCACACAAACCACTTGATGGAAGCCAGGCAAAGCAACAGTGCCTCTTGAATGAAGCCAGACAAGCCACAGAGCCACTTGAAATAAGCCAGACAAGCCACTTGATGGAAGCAAGGCAAGCCACAGTGCCACTTTAATGTAGCCAGACAAACCACTGTGCCACTTGGATGAAGTGAGACAAGCCAAAATACCACTTGAATGAAGCTAGACAAGCCACAGAGCCACTTGAATGAAGCCACGCAATGCGAAATTCACTACGATTCTTACGCCTAGAATTGAAACTGTCTTTGTGTTTTGTGTATCTATACAAACGTGGATAGCAGGAAAAAATGCAAGATTAAAATCAGCGTGGCAAAAGGATCCAAGCGTTAGAGGAGAGCGGATCGCTAATTTGTGCTCGCGATGCGCTTCCTGTCGCAAGTACGTAAATTGCATATAATACACCTGAATTTTAACTCATTTACTTACTGAATTATCTACAAGAATCGGGGTGTCCCTGAGAATAGATATTACTAAAGTAAAATGTACTTCGTGCAATAGAAGCAAGAGCCTGTATGTTGTTTCAAACAATATCATCTAAAAATTTAAAAGCAAAGAATAGTCCACAAAGTCATATCTTTATAGAAAACGTTTCGGAGTCCAGCTCCATCGTCAGATAGTAGAATCTAAAATTTACAAGTAATAGGGCACAAAAAACCTAGCTATTCACAATTTCAAGGGGATAGGAGCTAACAGCTGAATTTAAACTGGGCCTAAGTTTAAATAATATACGTTTAAAAATTACTTTTTAAAGACAACACTTCCAAAGAATCCAGTATCTCCAATCTTACAGATGTTTTCACACAAGTGTGCAAAATTTCAGATCAATTAGACAGGTAAAAGTGTGTCAAATATCAGTTATAAGATTTGTAGCTGACAAAATTATTTTTTCAATTTTTTTAATATTGAAAAAAAATTTTTTTTTACTTTTCTAAATGATTTATTTTGACATTTGATTCATGCATTGTCTCCAACTTTCCACAAGTGTGCAAAATTTCAGATCGATAGGATAAGTAGAAGTGTATTAAATTTCGATTACAAGATTTGTAGCAGACAGACAGACAGACAAACAGACAAGAAGTGAAGTTAAAGAGAAGTGTTGTAAAATGTACAATGATTCAAAAAACGCAAATTTGGAGTACCGGAGGTGGAAGCTAACACCCTAAAGTCACTGTCAGAAACAGGGACATCGCACTGCTCGGCGTGAGTGCGCACAGCCGAATAATCAAGGGGGGCGCGATAGCAACTGTCTGGTCCTACAACTCCTGCCCTTATGCTCCGCGACCCTGGAATAAAGATTGCGTTACGTCATCCCGACGTACGCAGATGCACATCGTGCACAACGAAATTGATAAACCAGGGACGATCGCATATGAACAGGGAGATCGCATATGAACAGGGTTTAGGCATGGGACTACCGCTTTGCCCAACCTTTTTAAATATTTTTATGTGTTTCCAGGAGGTTTCTTGGCTGGCCAATTGTCCTCTTGATTGATTTTAAGCCAATATTCTATAACAGATACGTCGATGACACCTTTTTAATTTTCAAACATCCCTCCCATGTCAAACCATTCTTTGATTACCTAAACTCGCAACATAATTATTCATCACATTTACCATGGAGCTTGAATCTAACATTAGTTTGTCCTTCCTCGATTGCAATATTACAAAATCTAATGGCCGTTTTTTGACTTCTGTGTTCCGAAAACCGACAGTCACTGGTCTAAATACCAGTTTCTTTAATTTTTGTTCATTCCGGTTCAAGTTAAATGGGCTTCAAACATTATTATACAGAGGTTTTCGCATTTGTTCAGCATACCATGCCATGCACGCGGAATTTGAATTTATACGAAATATTTTGTCGCTTAATGGATTTTCGTTGCGGAACGTTATGTATTGTTCTTTTCCATACTTCGGCCCTGCGTCCGAAGCTATGTCAAGAGAGTTAAAAGTCTTGTTCGATAGATACTTTCCAAACGTCAAACTTCATATTGTCCTGGTCAACAGTTTCAAAATAGGTTCTTTCTTTAGATATAAAGGAATACTCCCTGTTCACATGCGATCGTCCCTGGTTTATCAATTTCGTTGTGCACGATGTGCATCTGCGTACGTCGGGATGACGTCACGCAATCTTTATTCCAGGGGCGCGGAGCATAAGGGCAGGAGTTGTAGGACCGGACAGTTGCTATCGCGCCCCCCTCGATCATTCGGCTGTGCGCACTCACGCCGAGCAGTGTGATGTGCCTGTTTTTGACAGTGACTTTAGGCTGCTAGCTTCCACCTCCGGAACTTCAGATTTGCGTATTTTAGAATTATTGTACATTTTTAAACTTAGTCCCAGTTTAAATTCAGCTGTTAGCTCCTATCCCCTTGAAATTGTGAAAAGATAGGTTTTTTGTGCCCTATTACTCGTAAATTTAGGTTTTTAATTGTGTTCTGTGCTTTCAATTGTACTAATTTGTGACTTCTATGTAAATTCTGGATTCTACGAACTGACGATGGAGCTGGACTCCAAAACGTTTTCTATAAACATATGAATTCTTGTGGACTATTCTTTGCTTTTAAATTTTTAGTTAACTTGCGATTTAAGCAAATAAGTGACATCAATTCTTTAAAACAATATTATGAGGAAGCATTGACACAGTCAAACACATTATGTGGCGTAACATATGTCGAAAGTGCCTGTATTAAAAAATACCGATAACTGAACTGAAATTCACTTGTATCCAAACGTAACAGAAATTTCATTGAATCAATCGACATTGTTGTTGTTTCAATCTCAGAAGACTGATTGACGAGCGGATTTGTAAACTCCAAAGCCACGCAGGACCATGCAAATCTGATCTATCATGTTCGATGAGATGGCTTAAGTTTTATCCTGAAGAACCAGAGCTCTTCAGCCTATATAGGCTCCCTCCAGGGCTTTGCATTTAGGCTCGCAATTCCCCTATCGTGGAAACATAGTTTTTCATACAAGAAACGAAGAAATAAATCGCTCCAAGATAACAACTTTCTAGCAGCATATTTTTCGTTTATTTTTCATATACGCGGACTCGTGCGCTTAGCTTGCGCGGCCACGCACGTAAAACTCAGGAGCTTTTTATTTTTCTTCAATCATTATGCGCGAAAAAACTCTCGAAGTTTAAGTACAGCATAACGAAGAAAAGTAGTTACAATATCGAGAAGAGGTGAAGAGCTTTTTCATCAAAAACAATAAAAATTCACATTTTTGATCGTTGAGATTCCACAAACAGACAAACTTGACATTAGGCCTGAGATTGAACAAGATTAAGAATACAAAAATATTTTGAGCTAAGATCACGACTGAGCCTGATAACTGAGTAAGGGATTCACAGGAGCTGCTTTCGTCAGAATTTGGTAAAGTATCGGACATTCATCAGGGCTCACGCACGAGGGTAATGAGTATACAAGGGAGAAACACAAACCTTGATTAATGCTGGAGGTATTCGATCGCACGAGGGAAACTATCGCATAAACCACAGGCAGGCGGAAAAAATGTTAAATGGCAGCGACGATAGAGGCTTTTTCTTCCTAAATCGTGCGATGCCCGAACAAACGGGACACATCGACCGTGGCACATCATTTGCGGAACACCGATTATTGTGCTTCACCGCGACGCATTGCAAGGACAAGTCTCTGCTGGCCAGCGGTGATAACGTAATACTGAGTAACTACTATAACGTTTGAAGCAATTCTCAAAAGCTACTCAAAATAATCGTTAATTTGATAATTTTTGCAGAATTTTGGGAAAACGGTGGTCGTTAATTATAGGATGGTCGTCGAGTGCATTATAAAGCTGATTTCCAGTCCAGTCTTTAAAAGATGTATAAGATAGAATAAAAGTTTTAACATCTAAAATAAATACTGTAGTACATATGCACCTAACAATTGCTTTGTTGAGCACAAAAGATGCGCGTCTGATATCAGAATTTTAACATAGTTTGCTGCGCAGGTAACGCATCAAACATTAAATTTACTGAATAAAATACTTTACCAGAAAAATTAATTTCGAACGATTCCGAGCAGTCTAATAAACTGGTTTGATATCGTCGGAGAATTTAGTCGAATTCACCCGATGCAAAATTTGAACCAACACTATACATACAAAATAAACCATACCGTGTGCATAAAATTAAACCTTATACATACCACAGGAATAAAAGTGGTGTATGATATTGTTCACAACGTCTGGCAAATTAACCCGTTTAAAATTCATTTTTCGAAACAATTTACAGGTAAGCAGGTCAGAGTACGTGAGCTGGAAGCCTTGAGAAATAATTTAAACATTTAATGTATTTGACCGCCTTTAACGTCATTTTCCGAAACAATTTACAGGTAAAAGGTGAGAGTACGTGAGCTGGAAGCGTCCATAAATAATTTAAATATTAATGTATTTTACAGCCATTATTCTATTCTACAGGATTATACTCCATTAACGGCTCAGTCCATGACGCTTTTTCTCTCGGCGCTTCATAACCCTCGACAAAAATCTTGACTGGCTGGTAAATTGGAGGGGAATTTCTGAGGGAACAATTGAGGGCAAGAATGTTGAGGCACTGATAGCGGGAGGGGAAGGCGAGGGAGACATACCGCGGAGGCCTAGAATTTCAGGAGGCCTATGTCACTGTTGTGAGGAAACAATATAAGCGCCATTTTTTAAATATTTTTAGCGATAAAAAATCATGACGAAACTAAATAAAAGCATTTGGTGAGTAAATAAATAAAAATTATTGTAGAATTATAAATATAGGACGTATCGAATAATGCCCGTATAAATAGAATAAAGTTATTGAAATTTTTTCCTATTTTTAGATCAAATAAAATATTTATGGCTTTCATAGGACAAAAACGATGTTGACGTAGAATGAATGTTATATGAACAAATCCAGGGGCTAACTTTCTCATGGAAAGTTCATCGGGCAGGCAGTTGAGGTCTCGATCGACGAAGTTAGGCAGCCAGCGGTTAAAGTTGTTGTGCAAAACGAGAGCCTGAGCTAAACGTCAGGACGAGGCAGTCTTGCGCTTGAACCACCGTCAACACGGAGCAGTATTAAATACAAAAGTCTTTTTATTACCTTTAAAAGACTCTGTAATTCCATTGTAAGTTCGATGCGTTTATCGATGACATTAACCGTTAGTTTCTGTAGCGATCAGCGACTTGGTGAATGTACAACTTCACTTCACAAACAAACGCAACATAACAGTTCGCGTCAATACCAACTCTCCCGATCATAAGACTTACTCAAGGCATTCATCATTCACTATCTGTATTGAATTAATAAGCGACTATGAAAGTGTTGTTATTATTGACCGTCATGAAGCGGCTGATGTTAAGGTACTAATTGGGACTCGAGGACTGGGACTGGAGGACTGGTGCTAGAAGGATCCTTCAGGTCGCGCGACCGCAGCACTGCATGACTGCAGCAACACATCACAACAATGATGCAGCAACACATCACAACAATGATGCAGCAACACATCACAATAATGATGCAGCAACACATCATAACAATGATGCAGCAACACATCATAACAATGTTACACCCTTCAGCCTCAACACAGCACCACTTCACCACATCAAGACCCCACCACCACACCACATCACCACCGCACCACATCACTAGGTCCATCCGAGCCTCGTTAGCGCTTATGTGCCAGCGGTCACAAATGGCGACCAGGAGAAGGAGTCGATCCCCGTGTCCCCACTCCCCACCCAATCATTGATGGATAAATCAAGTTAAATCGTCACATGGTTCTGCCATTGATCGATAAAAGTTAGGTTGCACGTTACGTCGAGATATATATGTGCTTGGTAGCCTTGGCTGGTCTGTATACACGATACATCAACATGTGTTGGCTGGTTTACATAAACATGCGCTGGGCTGGTCTACATAAATCAACATAGGCTGGGCTGGTCTATATTCATTAACATTTGCTGGGCTGGTCTATATACATCAACATTTTCTGGGCTGGTCTATAGCGTGGCGTTAAAGCTGCCTCCACGGATGGCAGAGCTACAATGACTGAGAAAGTCCCGCTATTCTCGCGAATATATTTGTTGGAGTTTTTTCCCAATTAAATATATATAAGACAAAATAGCAGATATTGGTGAATAATATACAATAATTAATGTGAGTTAGTGCGATGTCATTTACCTCTAGTCGGAATGCACTGTTGAATGTGTTTCACATTTGACCTTAAACGGTAATGAGACCAGATGTACCAGAGCAGTGGTAACAAAAAACGATGCATAAAAATAATAAGCTATAGATTGTTATTATAGATTGTTATTTGATGATCATTATTAGGATGCAAACCTCGATTCTTCGGCACAAATCAATTAGACCTAGCGTGTATACGAGCGCCATGCCAACCTCATCTCATATCTTTGAAGGAAAATCGACCCGCAAAAAAAGCTACTCATTAAGAAATGCCAACCTTTGCACAGTTCTTCGTTTTTAGCAGTGAAGACGTCAACACAAGCCTACCAGGCATCTAACGTCGAAATGACATTTATACAACATTGTTCCAACGACAGCAGCGCTGTTGATGTTATGGCGTTGAAATAAAGTTGATTAAGCGTTGTACCGCCGACATCAACGCTGTTTATGCTATGACGTTGAAATAATGTCGATAAAATGCTGTTCTACCAACTTCACTGCTTTTGAAGCTATGATGTTGAAATAACATTGTACCACCGACTTCACCTCTGTTGGTGCTACGATGTTGAAATAACGTTGAAAAAAAAACATTCTTCCACCGACATTACCGTTTGTAATGAAGTATGATGCAAATTTCCACTACTTGCTGCAAGACCACAAAGATTAAGTAGGACCGGCTCTGATGTGGACGTTGAATTGGTTACAGCTGTCAGATACGATGCCGATCCCGACCTGCATACAGCATGGTTCCTTTCTTGTAGGATTTTGACTCAGATGCCTGGGTGAGTTGCGTGCGATTGTGGTGAAATTTGAATATCACTTGGTGAAATATCGTGATTTGTGTGATTATAATGATTTGTCATGTGTAGGTATTTACTTTAGTTTTTCTGTTGTAGGATCGTGCGTTTTTCTCAGATCTCCATGCTCTAGCTCTCTCGCATTTTGCTCTCCTCGCACTTTAGCTTTTTCCGCGTTCAGCTAGTTAATTCGCTTAGGACTTATGTCGCATCTCTTTATAATCGTTAGTTTTGATTTTTGTTTCAATTTGCTGTTTATTATAAATACATTGAATTAAGCATCTTGTTTGAGTTATCAATCCGTTCAGTCCAAGTTTTTGCTGATCAGGCCAATAGGGAAGTTGCATTTAATTTCCGGTCATTGGTGGACGTGGCAATTAGACCATCGGAACTTTTAAGGTGACGCGATTGGCTATTCGGGACTTGAAGACTAGTTCATCACACCGTTGTTTTAGAGGCAGAGCTCCAGTTTCGATTTTTAAGCGCTGCCACCATCGAGCGCTGCAAAGCTGGCTTGGCAGCCTGCCAGCTGTCGCGGTCCAGCTGGTGAAGCGCGCAGCCAATCAAATATCACAACAAAAATACAGAACAAAGCTTAGAACATAAAATTGATAAATAAAAGACAACATAAAGAAATACAAGCAGACAAACATATCTGTTTACAGTTTCACGCGTATAAGAAATAGAGCCCGTGTTAAATTTTTATCCGCTTAAAACTGTAAGTAGATGGATTTGCCTTCTTGTGAACATTTACCGTTGTGTTTTTTTATTCACGTTTCAATCAGTATTATGGGTTACACTTGAACATTTGGTTGCACCTACATTCTAAATTTCGCACTTATGGTGGATCTGGTACTGAGATACGTATTAATGAAATGCGATGAATTTTTATAAGTTTTCTTTGCTTTAGTTTTTGAGAAGTTCTCTTGTGATGCTTTAAATTCACAGGTGATTTTTTGGCATTATATGCCGAAGGACGGATGTTGCGATGTTGGTTAGCATCCAATTTGTAGCAAAGCCACTGATTTTCATCGCTCAAAAAACGAACGATTTTCTTCACTCATTTGCCTGAATGGTGGGAGGGAGTCTAATCCTCGATTCATTATAATTTTCACTCAGAATTCTCTTACGGTTTTGATTAAAAGTTAATGTGAATTGCCACGATAAGTGACCGCAAGTGACATTGCTGAGCACAGCATGTGTGAGTCAGCGGCTCTCTCTTTAAAATTACAGGAGTTTTAGGAGCGACTCATGAATGGCCGACAATGAGACGGCGATAATAAGCCTCTTATTCTGAATAGAGACTCATACTCAGGTGTTGCTGCTCTCATAGACAATGTGAGTGGCTTGTGGTTTAGAAATGCATGAGTTTCCATGGAGAATGTAAGCTGACGTTCTCCGCTTAATAGAATGTAAGCTGACGATGAGCTGACACCTGCGCTGCCATGTCTGGATGCTGCATGTCAAACTACACGTCACAAGTGCACGTGTGATCCCTGAAAAACATGTGCTCCGAGTACCGAGAGTTCGTATAAGTAAATGGTTTATAAAATAGTAAACGTTTATTCGAGTAAATGGTTTACGAAATGGTGGCAAAAAAAAATGAATACAATACCGCAGAATAGAAAATCAGTTTATTTATTATGCAACCTTAGCAATTAAAATTATTTCGACTTTAAAAATGATCCAAAATTGATCTATATTTGAAGAATGAGGCATAAACATTTATATAAAAAGGATATTTCTTGCCTAGAAGCCTCCGAAATTATCTTCATAGCATTGTACCTCAACTTAATAACACTTCAATATGAAATAAAACAACAAATTTAAACGTCACTGAAGCAGAAAATAATATATGAGATAGTAGACGAACTCCGTGCAATATGATATGAAAACCTGCATTATGCATGCCATGTAATGAACCCAGCACAAAGGAAAGCCTGTCGTTGACATGAACATGAGTCGCGTCGCTGATGAGGCATGCGTCTCACGTCCACATGTCCATACGAGCCAATAATGAACGTCAACTCAGAGATTGGGGCTCACGTTACGGTGCTGGCTTCGAAATATGATATAACATCAATACAAGCGATGTTGAGGGAGAGGCATCGACACAACAGCGGCTGAGTGATGTTGCAAGGCATCGACACAACAGCGGCTGAGTGATGTTGCAAGGCAGCAACACAACAGCGGCTGAGTGATGTTGTAAGGCAGCAACACAACAGCGGCTGAGTGATGTTGCAAGGCAGCAACACAACAGCGGCTGAGTGATGTTGTAAGGCAAGAACAATGGATCACAATTCTTCGCTCCGAACAATACAGTTTAATTGCCACTTATAAATGATTAATTAGTAGGAATGAAAATATTTTGTTAAGGAAAATAGTTATTCTATCGTAAAAAGGCTACGCCGGGAATCCATAAGGAGGCTTGTGTACAAAATTTACAGAAAACTTCAGAACAGAGGTCCAAAAATCAGGAAAATTCTAACGTCTGTTGTTAGAATCCTTGATTATTTCTCAGCCCAGAAACGGACGCAATTTCTATAGAAATACAGAAGATTGTTGATATCGTAACCCATAGTAGTATTTCTTATTTATTTCGAATCAGCATAAAGTTCGTTAGTAAACTTATCTTCTCTACAAAAAGTCACGATTATTGCGAACCGCGAAAATGGTTCATGGTTAACGACTTATCGTTAAATAGGATAGTCGCTGGGTCAAACTTGGTCAAGATAACCCAGACAAGGTTAGAAGTGCATAGCTGTTTAGATAAAATGTCCCACTTATATCTCTGAGTGTCTGTTAGCACGCACGCGCATCGAAATGATGAACAATTTAGATCAACACAAATCGATACGTTAGTTCTTTGAGTGCAATTTGAGCGTCGGTATTGGCCAAATGTCAAGGAATTAAATTTATTTGAACGCGATGATGACTGGCAAGCGCCATACGCTGTGCAGCAAGCGCCATACGCTATGAAAAAATACCACAGCACCATCACCTCAGCACCTGCAGCGCGCCACAGCAGCACAGCACCATCACCTCGGCGCCTACAGCGCGCCACAGCAGCACAGCACCATCACCTCAGCACCTGCAGCATGCCACAGCNGCAGCACGCCACAGCAGCACAGCACCATCACCTCAGCACCTGCAGCACGCCACAGCAGCACAGCACCATCACCTCAGCACCTGCAGCACGCCACAGCAGCACAGCACCATCACCTCAGCACCTGCAGCACGCCACAGCAGCACAGCACCATCACCTCAGCACCTGCAGCACGCCACAGCAGCACAGCACCATCACCTCAGCACCTGCAGCACGCCACAGCAGCACAGCACCATCACCTCAGCACCTGCAGCACGCCACAGCAGCACAGCACCATCACCTCAGCACCTGCAGCACGCCACAGCAGCACAGCTGTCTGGCAACACATGCGCTGCTTCATCGACCTCTGATTGATCGTGAATTCGTTATTTTTAACTTCAGAAGTTAATTCTCTACATCACACTCAGCATGATTACTTTAGAATTTAAGTTTTTAATTAAGAATGTAAATTCCTACATTAGAATTTAAATTTTTACATTAGAGTTGACATTCTTACCTCAAAATTTAAATGTGTAATGCATACTTTGAATATTTACTTCAAACTTCAAAAATCTACTTCAGTGTTAATTATTATGCTTATTTCAGAATTGAAGTGTTATTTCAAAGATTGTTAATATAAGGTGATGTTTTAATTATAGCTAGTTAATTAATTAATTCAATTAAAATTTAACTGCAACTCGTAGCATACTACTAAGGCGAATTAATCCTAAGAACCAAACTTTTCACCTAAAAATCTAACCTAACCCTAACCTAACAAAAAATCTAAATCGTTAACTTCACTCATAGAGAGCAGGTAAGACAATTCCAGCTTACCAGGCTGAAATATTTCCCGTTATCGACTTTATTTAATTGGCACGACACAAGGCCGTTAATTAGCACGATACGAGCCCGTTTATTAGCACGATACGAGCCCGTTAATTAACACGACACGAGCCCGTTAATTAGCACGACAAGAGCTCGTTAATTAGCACGACACGAGCTCGTTAATTAGCACGATACGAGCCCGTTTATTAGCACGACAAGAGCCCGGTAATTAGCACGATCCAAGCCCGTTAATTAGCACGACACAAGACCGGTAATTAGCACGACATAAAACACGAAAAATAACTTGTTAAATAGATTATTTCGTCAATAATTTTGACACGCAAGAGGCACGAAGTCCACGCACAATTCACCTCAGGCGTTCACGTGGAGTGCGCCTAGTTTACCGCGACTAAAGTAAGCGCCGCTCATTTGTACAGGCAATTAGGAGGAGCGGATGTTGCAGGATAACGTCTTGCTGAGCTGCAGGCTGCCGTGCTGCATGATGCCATGCTGCAGGCTGCCGTGCTGCATGATGCCGTGCTGCAAGCTGCCAAGCTTGCTAACGCGATCGTTAACAATTATAGATTGCTGCGCTATATTACGTACGCGGTGCGGTACCTTGAATTGTGTGAGAGATATAGTGAACCTACACCACCTCACGGTGCCAAAGTATAGTACCAACCATTTCCAGTCACAGGGTGGAACTTGATACACTAAAGTCCCGGTGGGGCTTCCGCACAAGGCGCAGAAAGGAGGCATTAATTAAACGCGAACCTGTTTCCATCGCAGCCGTGATGAACGGCGATCATTGAGATTTGGGCGAGATGTGACTTCGCTAAATGTGATTTATTGAATTACAATGATCTTCAGCGGCACCAAATTCTTCCTTGATTCGGAATTCCACCAATTTGAGATGATTTAACTACATGGTCAACATTTAAGTAGTCAACTAGACAACTACCTTAGTGTTACACAATCGCCTGGTTGCCATGAGAATTCAGGATTAGGTTTACGAAGTTGATAATCGCGTTGCTCGATCAAGATTTATGAAGTTGTGGCAGATAATGTGTGCTGGGAAAGGGCAAGTGATGGAAGGGGTTCATTTATGAGGAAGTGCAAGAATTGGGGGGGTTATGACAGGAAAGTCATTCAAAAGCGAAGGGGGTTCATGAGAGAGGATATGTCGTACCTCTCAACGATCTCAGCGCCCAGAGCCTGACATGAGGTGACACGCGTGGGCATTCTATGGCAATGGCACCTTCATGAGAGCGGGAGCCACGCCACTACCTACTACTACAGGTGGGCGGGTCCGCAGCTTACTACATGTGTCGTGTGTGCCGACTTGATTCTCGCTAGGGGTTATCATAAACCGAGATCAGGATAACCACAGCTCATACCTGCAGCTGACGCACGACGGTACACAACCACTTCCCACCATCGCCACTGGAGCACTGAGCTCGTGACTCCACGGTCGCGGACGCGATGCTCCGCATCGATCCGCGTGAGGTGATGCATCTCTCCCCCTAGCCTCTATGCCGCCTTTTCAGGGTCTTTACGGCGCGGGAACTATCGGGCTCGCCAAGCTCCCGCGTTTCCAAGTAATCCGCGTTGCTCCGCCGCCATCTTTGTAGACCATTCTTTCGTTCTTGCTCGTTTCAGTCGGTTGGATGTTTTGGTGAATGGTGACAATGGAGAAAGAAAGAGCTCCGTAGCGAAAGCTAGCTCGGTCTACAAACATGGCCGTCGATCCCACAATGCATCTGGCGATTCGGAGCCGTGACGTCATCCTTGCGAGCCCGATAGCCGATATTTGTTTTGGTTAGTACTTTAACCTTGCCGCCGTTGTTTAAACAAGGGGAGACACATCGGTTGACATAGGGTGGCCGTTTTAACGTAATGAAATATCAATCACCAGCACCCACTTTAAATGTCTCGAAAAATTACATGTGCGATATTAAATTAAATAAAAATGACCCACTGAGAACGAGAAGTTCGAAGGAACTACGACTTTCTAAGCTTACTTGGAATCGGCTTAAGAATCAAAAACAGTTTAGATCAAATTTCAGAGGGCATAACATTTCAACGACCATTATAAAATTAAAAGCAACCAGGAATAAGCATTGTTGTGATAATAAAACGATCACGGCAATCAACAAGAATAATATGACACGAGATGTAAATGAACGAACTGCAACATCAGGCTATCAGCACTGATTCACAACGGATATAACAGAAATATTGGCTGAAATATCCGTAGACTTAACTAAAAATTTCCTGAGACTCCTGCAACTTATTTGTGCTCAGACTTGCAACAAAAACTCCAAACGTTATCACTGCCGGATGTGATTATAGTGCACAATACGAGAAAATATCTCCAGTATGAATGGAGAACACGTGCGATAGTCATATCGGGTGCTTTTTTTCAAAGAAGGAAAGGAAAAATAGATGAAAACCATGTTCGTGATGAGCAAGAACTCCTAACTTTCATTCATAATACTACGGATACTCCGAAATTGAAGAAAAAAACACCAACGATGGCGCCCACGCACACGAGGGCATTGGAGGCCACTCGTCTTATTATCAACTCTTTATTAATATTCAGCCACTTTCTCTCACACTCGTTTAATGCGTGTAAATAAAAGCCATAGTTTTCTCGCCATTCATTTATTTCGAAAATAATTAAAGCCAGTTTTGTGAGCTAAAGATTATCTTCGATCTAACAAGCATTTTAATTGCTACCATTCATTGCCTGGATTATTTGGATAATCAGATCTCCAAAGACATGAACTGCAGGTAACATTCTCAAATTGAACAATGCCGGGATTTCTCAACAAATAAGCCACCAACAAAACATAAATTAGTCGATAAAAAATTCTTCAAAAGCCCCAACGTTCTCGAGTGGCAGCATGAGAATGGTTAACCGCCTGTAAGCAACTCTAATAAACGATGATAGGAAGGCAGGATCACATAACCAAACACACAAGTTTCAGACCAGAGGCAAGGTCAAGGTCTGGGAGAGTTCTGTCAAAAAGTTACGAGTTTGTACCCAATTTAGCCCATCACTGACGGTTTTTCAATCTAAACCCACCAATCACAGACGAGAAATCGGCCGTTATTTGTATTCAAGTGAGTTTCTATAGTACAATCTTAGTTTTAAATACTGTATCCTATTCCCACAAGACACTTTTGCATGGTGTCTAACTGGAACTCCCCATTAAAACAATAACATGAAGGGCAGGTAGCGGGAAGTTTTATCATTACAATTGGTTAATGGTTAGGCCGTTGTTATTTCCTCGACTTCATGGATATCTTAAGACTGCGCTTGTGCTCGTTACTTTTAGAAGACTTCCTATTGGAATTTTTACTCGCAGATGAGAGTTTCAGTTCAGAGAAATACTTGCCCTCAGCTACGGGCGATTGTATGTTGCGTGAAGCAGACTGTGGGTTAATTACAGACGGTGAAGAATTGCTTACAAGCCGAACGCTCTTTCCTGTAGAAATTTCAGGTCGAAGATCAACTTTACGATGCAAAGTATCAGATGGCTTAACTGCTGCTCTATTCTGAGGTGACACGTTACTATCAGCACTGGAATGCTCGGCACTATGAGGAGGAGACTTCTTGACGTCATTATTGAATATTAGATTCCAGTCTAAACTGATGGCTTGCAGAGGACGGTGATCAGAAGAGGACCACAACGATAGCAGACCCCACCCAGGAGACGTCTGCTCAGCACAATGAATTACAATAATGAGATCTACCAATGAAAGTGAGAGGCGGTATAAGTAAAATATATTATTGGCAGGAATAGGAGAACGATGCCACAGATAAATCAATGAGAGACCGAGAGGTAATATTTCACATGTTTGAGAGATTGCGAATATGAGAGTCTAAATGATATATGAAGTTTGAAAGATTAAGAGTATGAGAGTTTATACGATATGAGAAATTAGAGACCTGAGGAGCATCCTGATGCAGAGAGTGCAGTGCCCGCGTCACCGCCATGCTGAACCTCTCGACCTCCTCCAGCGTCACGTTGCGACTCACATTCAACGAGCCATCCAGCGGGTTCTGTGGCACAATCATTAGCATTACTGTTCACAGTATTTGCAGCAACACAGTCAAATAAATATCTAATAAATCATTCACTCACTAAGCGCCGCTACAATATGTACCTACACTTCTCACTTGTATAGACATCGCTGACGAGCTATCCAACGTGTTCAATTGTACAATTAAGTATCGATTTCAACAGTTTTCAAACCCGGAAACACCGGCAATTAATTACCTCATTAATCATTCATTTACTAACCAAGTAATACATTTCTCACTTGTATATACATTGCCGACGAGTCGGGTTTGATAAAAGTTTTGCCGTAGATGATGGTGAGGCCATGCTTCCTGAAGTCGAACTCATCGTAGAAGCTGAAGAAGCCGAGCAGGAGGTCCTCTAAGGTAAGGCTGCGCGTGGCCTTGGGCGGCGAGTGCAGCGCCGCGATGCGTGACAGCGATCGCAGGTAGGAGCAGTCAAGGCTGTTCTCGGCCACACGTGCGTCTTCAGGGCCTGCCACAACATATTCGTACTTCAAGATTTTGGTTACTTCGTTAATCTATTAGCAGATTATACGTCGTTTTTGAAGACCAAGATAATGGTCACTTCGTTAATCCGATCACGTGTCATATTTGCAGATAAGATAATGGTCGCTTCGTTAATCCATCAGCTGATTACATGTCAGGTTTGCACTTCAAGATAATGGTCACTTTAGTAATCTATCACTCAATTACATGTCTGGTTTCAATTGGGTAAAATAATAAAAGAAGTTTTCTATAAATTAGGTTCTCGTCCAAGATTGAGCTCTCTTCTGTGTGATTGTTAAGAACGCACACCAGCTAATCAATAAGTCGTCCCCTTATACAGTTATATCATTAGAATTATTGTCGTATTTAAGCAGTATACAAGTGAAATGTGTTCAGAATTTATGATTATTTCTTTGAGCAGGATGCTACTTATTCGTCAGCAGACATCTGCCACTAATAACTGACGCGCATGCTTCTTGAGCAGCTCGAAGGGAGGCAGGATTCTGAGTGAGATGAGGTAGTAAAGAGCCAGGGTGGTGATGGAGAAGTTGGTGATCCAGCGGCCTGGGTGTTGCGAGGTGAGCTGCGCCTCCTTCGCCCACAGCCGCAGGCAGAACAGCAGCGGCGCCACGCGGGCGTCCAGAGCGCTGTACTGGTACAGCAACTCGCTCATGTACAGCCCGGACCTGCCCATATACAGCTCAGTATTAATAACAATTCTCCTCAAGATACAGCTCAGTATCAATAACTTTGCGCCTTATGAATTACAGCATACATTCAGCATTCTTTTACTTCGCTAAACATTACATTTAAAACGTACAAATCTGTGAATAAAACCTAATATGCATGCATACAACATTGGCTAAATCCAAAATAGCTGTCTCGTCAGGTACAGGTTTTTAACCATTTCATTGCGATTAACAGCGGAAATCTTACCTTAACACGTTGACTCCGTAGTGGTACATATGCGTACCACAAAATGTATTTCTCCAGGACTTAGAGGTACATAATTCAGGTAGCCTAAAATCGGCCAAATCCAAGAACAAAAAAGGCCAAAAAAGGCCGATAACTCAATATATACTAGTTTATTTGTAGGTTCTGCTACAAAAATTCCATTTAATTTCTTTTTGCAGTATTTAAAATTTAATTAGGAAGTACCCCTATCATAAATTTTAGCCGGCTAACGCAATTGAGAAAAACTAAATCGCGGAATTTGTCCGGAAAAAATTAACGTCTGGCAACCCTGTTTAAAAACAGTACAAAAAATGAAATAATAGTACAAGATGAAGCAATCGGAGTCAACGTGCTAAACTTTGAAGAATTCTGTACTGGACTATTAAGTAAATATTTTTTTTCGTAATGGTCTACGAAATAGTGTACGGTGTTTCTTGCTATACTGAAAATTATCAATGTGCAGGATCTATACACTAATTATTTATTTAACCTTTGTCGGACTTCATAATTTTAGAATGTTATAATCATAATGAGTTTAGATACAATTGTATCTAAACAATCCGACAAGCCTAACCACAGCTAAGAGAGTCAAGACATAACTTACACGCATCCAGGTAGGAAGAGCACTGAAATAAATGTGCATTTTTTGTCCAGTAAATATTGAAATCAGTTGAACATTTGGGTCACTTCAATGAGGATCACCCATTATATACTACAACAATGGACCTAATGCTTGCCAATTTTAAAAGCAAGAATAAACCACACTCTAGGCTCACCAATTGTTTATGGAGAGATCACAATCGAGTCCTGTGAGCTGTTGATGGTACTTGACAATGGGCACTCTGGCTTTCAGTACTTTCACTATCTGCCAAAAACATACAAAATCAAGAAAAAAAATCCTCATTAGGAAAGATCAGATGTTGAATTAACATATGCTATTTCGACCCTTGCACCAAAGAGCGTCTGCAACATTTAATCACAACACAGGAGACGCTAGTCTCTATAGTTCCAGGCTTTACTTATGAGAAATTTTTATTAATAAGTCTACATAACCTAGAAGAGAAAAAACATGCGTTCTTTGCTAAATTATACAATTCATTCATACAAAAAATCTCATACAACGAGTTAAAATAACTTGCAAAATAAAAATCAGCATATCGAATATATATAGCTGTATTTCCAAATGTTTGATCTGTATTTTAGACTATTGGACTTCGAAATAGTCTACAAATATCAGCGCAATGACTGACCTGTGTGCAGCCTGGGCTTGTGCTGCGCAACACATCTGCAACAAGCTCCAGGAAGCGCGTGCTGCTTACACGCTGCTGACCGAATGCTGTGTCACTTGCATTCTGCAGCACAAAGCTCTCAGCCCACTGAGAACAAATCGATGACTTAAGTATTGCATTAATTTAAACATCTACAAAATCACTTGGGAGATACGTAGTATTACTGCCGAAAATTCATGTGTAATACCATGGCCCATTTTCTTCAAGTCACAATTAATCACACGCCTAAAAAACATAGTAGGGCATACCCAGCCTTTAGGCCTATGTCAAATAAGCACAATAAAAATGCTCCTTAATTTTGACTGACTTACCTCCGGACAGGCTCTGACAAGCTCTGAATGTTCCAACTGCATAACCATATCGAGGTCTGACAAACAGTGCCCAAAACCATTCACAGACGAGCCAAACGGCAGTGCTGACAGATGAGGTAATGGACCTGCCAGTGCTACCTCAACCTGCTCATACATTCTAGTAGTAAGCAAGAACTAGAAAATGATTATTGATAGCAGAAATACAAATGAGTAGAGAATGTAAATAGTATGGATTCAAGGTAATTGGCATTGTTTTATGTAAAAACCCAAAATTTGTGTTCTTATATACAACTCCTAGAAGCTGAGGAAAATGTACCAGAAAATTTGTACTAACAAATTTGACATTGTCAAAAAATTTACAAACAAAAGAAAGTCCAGATTGACACACGTTAGTGTAATTCAGCTAGAAAAATAATTCAAAAGGGAATAATTGACAAAGAGGGGACTAGGCAATAAAAATTTGCATAGCAAGGCACAGCACAGTATAGCATAGACTAGCATAACAAATGAAAAAAATTTCATTAGTAATAAATGATGTTGAAACAGGATGGACTCCTTCACCAGTCAATAGAGTTTTTCAGCTAAGGATCAACAGTAAATAAATGGAATTTAACATAATAAAATGTCAGACTCAGACACATGATAGCTACCTGTCGACATGTCAAAAATCTGAGTCGGCTTCCCAGGTCAGTGAGCTTAGTTTTATCATAGAAGAGTTTCATCTGCTCCGATATCTGTGAAATATGAGAATAAATATAAACATAAAAAGAAATAGTTGATTATAATATGCAAAAATTTCAGCACATTAATGACTGATTTCAACATTAATACATTGACTATAAATATGAAGAAAAGGAATAAATCAATGTTCTCACACTATTGCAAGAAAAAATGCTTTGCTTGAGATCTTTGTCAGAGAGAAGGTTCTCCCTGAAGATTTTCTGCTTTTCCACTTGTTCTTGTCTGTTCAAGTTGTCAGTTGAGAGACTCTGAGATTGCCGGAGAGGTGCCGGAGACGTTCTTTGGTCATGGTACTGAAAGAAGGGTGACCGGACCGGTAGGCATGCAGATGATGAAGTTGGACAGTAAAGCATCATTTCACGTGCACTAATGGGCTCTGAGAACTCAACAAGTAACATTTCCTGAAAGAATGTGAGAAATGTTAGCGGGTATCAACCTAAACATTTTTGTTGCATCAGTCTTAAATGTATATTTTATTAATGAACTAAACATAGAATTTATATTTCTGAAGACAAAAGAAACAAAAAATTCTCATGTCTAAAGGATTAAAACCTGAACAGGGGTCACATGCTGAAGCATTTGTTTCTTCGTTGCAAATGAATATCAGTATATTATATATTAATTATTAATGCACCAATTGTGGTTAAAATCACAGAATTCTATAAGATAACAAAAGAAATAACAATTAATAAATACAACTATCTCACTCAATCCTAGATATTTGTAGAGAGCAAAATGCTAGCAGATTATATTATTAATTGTGAAAAATATAGTTAGAGAAATATCTCTTAATGCTTGGTGCTTACTTTGTGCTTGTTGACATATTTATTGAAGGTTGTATAGTGAAAAAGTGATGAAACTTGGCCAATCGCACAACAGCTGTGCAAGACATGGTCTAAAGAGTTAACTGATGGAACCTCCACTACAATGCTTCGCTCGGCCTGACATCGTCGTTTTGTCAGAAGACTATCAAAGTTTTCAAAGATATCTGAAATGGAAAATTTGATATTTTATTTCAATATTATTGGTAAAAAGGTTTGAACAAAGGTTAAAAGGCTCTAGCTTTCAGCAGTATTAGAAGTTCCTAATAAACTAAAGAAATGATCCTAGTGCAGAATTGTTATTGATATTCAATGTTTTTGATGGGAAGCTAAAAGATACATATAAATAAATACACCAATATTTTAATCAAAAAGTTACTAATTAAAACAGATGTGTTATGGAATATATGTTATAAACTGCCTCAGGAGAAGAATAATTTTTGCCTTTTTGCGAGGTAAAATTAGAGAAGTTTAAAAATATATGGCATGGCAAATGTAGCTCAAAAATTGTTTTTGACTCATGAATTGACATGCATGGCTTAGAAATATGGATTGAAAGCTTGTAAAATTGACTCGCATCTCAATCTGGAATATCTGGCAGAATTATATAAAAATTATAAGAAGAACTATGGTTTCAAGAGTGATATACAAAAATTACAGAAGAAATGTTATATTTCATTTAAATTTTATGAAAGAAAATAAGACAAAGCAAGGGCCACAGAAAAAAGTAATATTTTCAAAGTGAAAGAGCATCGTTGTCTCCTTCATAGATTATGGATGGCTGTGGCAAGATTTTACTGTTTGGCTCACAGCATTATATATTTTTTCAAGGCTGCAATGTGGAGTATATTTATAGAACACTTCTCAATTTTAATTTAAAAATATAGGTAAGTTCAGTAAAAATTGGTAAAATAGTCAATGGACAAAGGTGTTTGTATCTCATTCATGGCTAAAATTAAAAATTAGGCAGAGGAGAGATGAGAATTATTGGGCCATGAGATTTCAAAATGTAATGAAACTTTTTCACTTTAAAGCTGAGATATTCTAGTACATAGTACGTAGGTAGGAAAATTCAATTCTACCCTAATGCAGGGCCCTACAAAATGCATGTAAATTTGCAAATAGGTCTTGAAGATTTTGACAGTCTAATGTCATATACTCCTTAATAATTGAAATAAAAATGCCAATATGTCAAACTGGGTGGAATTCAAGGAATTGAGATTCATATAATCAAGCAATTTGAAATATTATGCTGAATTTTCTGAAAGTTAGATACAAAAACTATCATTTTGTGGCTTTATGCTGACATGGAATATATATATCTTTATCACAGGTGGAATATATCTAGTAGGTACTTGGTGAGCTGCGACTGGATGTTTTGAGTCGTGGTTTTATGGATTAATCAGCTGTGATTCCATTTCTTTGGGCTGTGAATTACATATCATGGCCATGAAGAGCCATTTACAAGCCACAAACTTATTTACACAATCATGTGCACATGTTATCCCAAATCTCCAATTTTACCCTAAAACAGTCAAACAACAACAATGACATTTGTATTTACTCTAGTGGCAACTGAACATGAAAATGCAGTCTGATCACTCTGACGTCCAGGGTGTAGAAAGTGGGTGAATATCAAAATATCTTTGGTTACGCATCACCAGCAAAATTTACGCCTTCAGAAGGTCTTGCTAAAACATTTGGATTGAAATTTTTGCATTTTAGAAATTACTTTGAAATTATTGCAATTACGGCAAATCTGAAAGACCGCAAGCGCGCACAGTAAGGTTTCCGGTACGTTTGATGGATCAGGATGCATTGAAGCTTGTCTGTAAATCAGTTGCAATGAGTGTAAGAGTTGCAGGGCGCAGAGAGTAAGGGATATAGTATCAAAGTTGCTTGCAGCACTTTCTTATTAAAATTTACTTGGCAACGCATCTTGAAAATGGCTGGGGACACTTTGGGCTAAAAATTCATATCTTGGCGACGCTGCTTGCAAAGTCTGCACCCTGGTCTGACATGTCCGCAACTATGCAATCTTCAACAAGATGTTTTGGGTTGACTCATTATTATTACATTCTACAGGATATTTTGGTAGGTGCGTTGGAAGTAGTGAAAATTGCAAAAGTTGAAAATTTTTTAAAAGCAACATGTTTGCAAAGTGCCACTGCAATTTTTTCAATCAATCAAAAATACATGACATTAGAGCCATATGATTTTATACTTTCTGAAATTGTATGTTGTTGGAACAACAATATTTCAAAAAATAGTAGGACTTTTCCCAACCTGTACCATCACAACTAGTTTTCTTGCTATTTTTGGACCTTGGAGATTCAGGCTGCATAAATTATCTCCTATCCAGTTGTAAACAAAATTTCACAATCCACCATGAGATTCTAAATATAAGAAAAATACCAGTACCTAGCTCATATAGCCTCATATTAGAGCCCCACAATTTCAGTATTCAATAGAAAAATTCAATAGCTACTAGCAGTGTGGATCCAATCAACGCTTGAATGCATCCAACGTCACAGTCAAATGAATCCAATTATTGCTTGAACGCGTCCTACGTCACAGTCACATGAATCCAATCATCGCTAGAACGTGTGCAACGCCAGTCACAAGAATTCAATTACCATCAGAACGCGTGCAACGTCACTGCCACTGGAATCCAAACAGCGTTAGAAAGCTAGAATGGACCGCCCCAAATGCACACATTGCTAACGCACTAGTGCTAATTTAATGTGTAATGCTACATTTATTTCAAGCGCCTAATACAATAATGTAGTTATGTCACTATTGATGAAAATCGCAAAGAATAACATCTTTATTTTGTACATTCACTCACAAATACATGAAAAACTGCCTATGATTTCATCGACAAATAAAAAACTGATGATAGTTTTCAGCTGAGACATGAAAACTACTCGCAATCAGGATTCAGGAGTACCATCTGTACCAAAACAATAACAAAGAAGGTGACATGTGACAGAGATACCAACAATATGATATCAATATACTCCGTGAAGAAAAGAAATATTTGAATTCTTCTATATTGTAAATTTTTATTAACTGACATTCAACAGAATGGTTTAATAACAGTCGTAAATGTTATACATGCATTGCATGCAGTATCAATCGTGTGCAACGAAGCTGACGGGAAAAGCATTTGGCTCAGCCTGGTTAGTTGACTTGGTTCTCATTACGCAACTGGTGGATATGGTAACTGCAATGCAGATGAAGCTCGGACTTCAGTTTTATACTCCTTAGGTTTTATTCATACACTTTGAGACTATTATTGAGTGAAAATTTTACTTGATATATTGTGAGCCGTATAAAGTTCTAATAATGTATAAATTACAAGGTTCACAGAATCTAAAGTTTTGAATGCTATATTTTCCAAGTACGCTACCGGTAGTCTAGTCAGTCAAGTTTCATGCACATTGCCTCTTCTTCGATAAGTTTCTCCAATTGCCGATGAGTTTATCCTCATTTTGAAAGCTGACGTAACGAATGGGTGCAATAGATGTTTTTTTATATTCATTATGTCAAGAGTAAGTAGTATTATAACCCATATATATATAGCTATTTAGTTCTTGCCGATGAGCTGTTAGTTTACTCTGACTCTGAGTGAGTAAAGACTAAGGAGAGTGGAGAGACTCTTTTTGCCATTCATTACTCACTAACGTCAGTCATTACTTAATTAAAGCATTCGTGTTTAGCATTGTAGATGCAAGCTTTATCAACAAGAGTGTTAGTATCGTTCATAGAACAATGCCAATTTTGACAATTTTTTTTTTCATGTGCAGTTTAAATAATATGATACAAAGGCATAGATTGCATGCAATCAAATCTGCGTTCGTTTGAGCTGGTTGGGAGTTGGATGCTAGCATATCTTCCAAATCAGTTTCAGGTATGATTTTCAGAAATAATGAAAACAATTAAGGAGTAAATTAATTATGACCATAAAAGAAAATAATTTGGTGTGCTCTGAATCAACTGGTCAAACTCTGAACAACTAATACATCAAGTGCTCTTAATCAACTCGTATATAGGCGACTTTTGCATTCAAGTATATCAGCAAGATCTAATGGAACTTTTTTTCAGAATCGAGAGTACATCCTTTCCGGCTGCAATGTTGTGAGGCCTCCTCAAGATATCCTTTGCTCACCGCGGAGTGACGCGTCTCTACTGGCAACCTCGGAAACGTTCATGCGGGTCGCAAAGCTCATGCAGCCTTCCTAAGATCTCCCTTGCTCAAGCCTCATTGGTGACGAGTCTCTACTGGTGTCAGTATTCAGTAACAACCTTGTAACTTCTACCGAGCACAACGTGTACTCTTCTTTCAGTAGATTCCACTTGCTTATCCGTGAGTGACGCGCACAATGAACAATATTGGAATTTTCTCTGTGTTGCCTGACGTAACGTTCATGCCGAGGCCAATTTCTGACAACCTGCAAACCTGTTTCTAGTTGCCACTTGCCTCAGTTGCCTGAAAAGTTTTTTTTCAAGGCAGAACGCTTTTTTTTGAGTGAACCTCTAATCTTACATTTCCACTCTGGCTACTAGATTCTACAGGTAATATTTAAACATCAAAGGCAAAAATTAGCAGTTTTTTATAAGAAAATAAGGCAAGGACAATAAAAAAACAGGAAAAATTAACCTTAAGCATAGAAATTTTGGTCTCATTAGCTGAAAAAGCTAATCGTGATTGGCAGGTGGCTTCTGCTGGATTACCCAGAATTGCTGGTCAAGTTGATCAGTTGATTCAGTTCCAAAATATCAGCTGGATATAAAAGAAAATCTAGTTTCAGTTCAAGTCTAAGATTTCAAGATCCAATATGATAAGTGCATTTGTACATTAGTACATATAGGCCTATTGCCCCTCCTGAATTCAACATACCACTTTTGAGTTTTGACTACATTAAAATCAATTAAAAAAATTGCAATGTCAACAGTCAATGTAGGCTAGTATGGAATATATCTACTTGGCGAGCCGCGACTGAATTTTTCGAGCCGTGGTTTTATGGATTTGCCAGCC